>NC_056735.1:1441181834-1441254334 GCF_019279795.1 Protopterus annectens | reverse complement strand
GTGGAACTCCGGTCCGCAAATGATTGGCAGTCGATTTTTATGGTGCCGAGTTGCCAGCCTGATGCCCAACCTTCAGAGAAGGTACACCCATTCATGCATGTCTTTTGGAGGCCACTTGACCATGGGGAGGACATGCAGACTCCACACAGAAGGCACTCCAGCCGAGAATCAAACAGGAGAACCTCTTGCTATGAGGCAAAAACACTGCCGCTGTACCACCGCATCAATATCTTTTAATTATGTACCCACACACAAAATAGTTCAGCAATATCCATATTTATGGGGGCATGTTAAAATGAATTACTTAGGAGAATGGATTAAAAAGGATGCTGGTGTGGCAGCTAAGGATATGTGGAAAGATACTAAACAAAAGATAACACAAAAACTAAGAAATCAGAAACTCTGTTATAATGATATGGATAGCAACATACAAGCAATTAAAATGTTTTTAGTCCATTTAATTTCATACACAGTTCAGGCATATTTTCATGAACCAGAGGAGAAGTTTTGGATTGCAAGTTATTAAGAGCTGAAAGATTTTATCTGGAAGGCGAAGACGGCAGTCGTCGAGTAGGATAAGCTGATTCTTCCAACAGAGCAAGGTGGTTTGGGATTACCCAATTTGAAGGGGTATTTCAGAGTTACATAGTTAAGGCTCCTATACATAACACAATCAGAAAAAATTGAAATGAAGCAAGCCTGCAAACTGACACATAGGGAGTTTGCCTGTCTTTGACCCGTGTGACTCAGATTCAGTAAGCAAATTAGGTGGCAGAAAAATGGCAAATGGGAGGTTTGACCAGTACTTGCTAGTTGTCTTGTTAGTGGAATAGTTTGTGTTTGTTTTGCCTGACTGATGGCAACAAGTGAGCAAAATTACAAGGATCACCTGCGGACTATCTGCAGAGAAGGTTACACATGATCTACATTAATACTACCATGCTCCAGTCATGGGGTGAGTGCTGAGATTAAGCCTAATGAAAAGCTTCACCAGTCAGAATGGTTCTTTAACATGATGTTTCTATCCACTTCACTTTCACAGTCTTAAAGACAGAGGAGAGGCACCTGGACTCAGCCACTGGCAGGTGGCAGAGATAAGAGAATAAGTCAACTAGCTGTAGACTTGTTTACAGCTCAAGATCAGTAGAAACCTGATTACTGATTTGGATGGAACTTGGGCACCTTATACTGTTGTTCGGTCTCTGGGAATGTGGTAATTTAAATATTTTTTTTTTGTATGCACTCTTGACTATTTCCAGTGCCAGCTCTGGATTTTGATGCAGGTGACTAAATGCCACTAGAAACATGGAGAGTCCCATAGTGCCCAATCCCACCATTTGTGCTAGACACTGATGATTGATTTTAATATATGAGTGTTTTTGACATGTTTCTGCATTTGAGTTATAAATGCTGCAGTGACCTCCTTAATTGTGTTCACAGAGTGCAAATATTTTAAAATGCATGCTGACTAATCAGCTACATAATAGTTCTGGTTAGTGTCTTTTGTAATTATGAAAAACATTTATTTGGTGCAACATTGTCAGTGTTTAAAACTGGATGTATTCAATCCAGATGTTGCTACATATGGCAGGTTCCTATTGAGCTTGTAAAACTTTTGTCTGAGGTCGAAGTCTGAATGATGTGCTTACTTTATGTTGTTCCATAATGTTTTAGCTAAATATTAACAAACATTTAAACATTATTCCATTTCCTGACAGGTGTCTAACCTTTCTACACATCTTACATTCTCTTCCTTCATGCATCCCAAATCTCTGACAAGTTCTGATACCCTTGATAAGTGTAAGCATGGGCCTGGGAGATGAACCATTTACAGGTTACCTTTGTCCGTTAGAGATGTAAGTGCCGAACCAGGGATGCATTTCCGTTTTCCCATCCAATTGTCCTAGTTGCACTTGAATTGGGTTAGGGAGAAACTTTGCTTCACATGGATGGGGAGCCTGTTCCATAGATGAGGTAGTCTCTGGGACACATACCTATCTCTCCAGCAGGTCCTATTTATTATCACAGGCAAGGTTTAAGTCTTTAGAATGGGTAATTCTGGTGCTGTTTGTTTTGTTGATATACAGGAGGTCCATCAGAGTGGGGTCTGACAATACCCTGTATGCCAAGCATAGATCTCCCCTGAAAAGCCTGTAGGAAACAGAATACAGGGATTGGGCCTTGAGGCAGTCTGCATAGGACATTTTACTTATGCCCTGTATTTTTTTAGTGAGAAACCTCTGTGGATGTTCCAGTTGTTGGATATGCCTAGTTAGGTACATACCAAAAGGGGCATTGTACTCAATGACAGGTCTGATGAATGCCAAATACAGTGGAACAATGACTTCCTTGGATAGATGCCATACCTTTGTTTATAAGTTACACAACATAGAATGATTTCCTCACCACTGTAGACACGTGATGGTCAAAGGCTAGATTACTATCTATATGTGTCCCTAAATCCCTGACTACAGAGTCATATCTAAGGGGTGTGTTGTCAATATGATAGTTGCCAATGATGGATGACTTCCTAAAAGATTCTATTATGCATTTCTTGGCATTTAGTTTTAGACCATGGCTCTGACACCAGTTGTTTGTTTGTGGTATCCAAATTAGTATATATTAAATAGTCAAAAAAAAACACAAACAAACCAAGCCAAAAATATGAAATAAAATGCCGAGATTCCCAAGTGAAATTAAATCAGCTTTACTGGTGTCTCCTGGTTCCTCGACTGAAAAGCTTTTTCAGCCGAGATACCAGGAAACACCAGTAAAGCTGATCTAATTTCACTTGGAAGACTGCGTTTTATTTCATATATATTAAATATCTCTGTAAAAACAGATTAGACATAAACCTAAATTTTACTAAAACAACCAATATTCGATAAGTTAGTAAAAAATAACAAAAGCAGAATGTTTCTGAATCATGTCGTACACAAGGTTGTTTTGCTTTAAGGTTTCTAATGCTTTTACCTCTAACAAGATTGTTACTTATTTATGTGCACGGTTACTTTCATATTCACTAAGTGGAGATTAGTAGTGTGGTACAACTAATAACTCACCACAGGCCATACGACACAAAAGATCTGAGCAACTCAGAAGTTAACTGCCCCCATGGTACCAGTGCATAACTCCAGACAGGAGATAACATTATAAAACAGTCCCATAAAATTGAGCCATACACACTTGAGGTGACTCTTTCTTGCTGTTCCCAGGAAGATAGTATACACAGCAAAATAGCGTTGTAGAAGTAGGTCATTTAGAGAGGTAGTCATGAAGATGGTCTTCAGCAGAGATGAACAGGCCCTGCACATACCTTGATCAGTTATTCCAGCTAGATCAAGGGCAAAGAAAAAAATCAATGAACTCTCACCTTTTTCATAGTCTGTATAATTGTGTTTATTATGATAATAGTTTGCTTTTTCTTGATTGTTGTAACTATGTGTTTTCATCTGTGGTAATCTGATGAAGCTTCCCTCTCAGAACTGAAAGCATGGCTACGACTTCCAAACGACTTATATTTCTTCCATGGATCATATTTGATCTCTGGATAATGGAGCTGCAACAAATCTGTATAACTTCTTCCTTGACTCCCTCAGTATTAATGATGACAGTGGACCAAAAATAAAATAAAAAAATAAAATTAATCTCTTGATGCCTAATGCATAAGCGGGCACTGTTAAGGACAGATAGTTTAACTCTCATAACTAAACATATATAGAAATTTTATTCAATATGTTTTTCCACTTGTAAATAAAATGCTTCCTGAAAAGGGGACCACAGGAATACGACAACTTCACCAATCCATCTCCATATGCTAATAAGGGACGTTCTTTTCTTCCAGTCTGATGCACATTTTTCTAACCAGTCAGATTTTCCATACCATCAACCAAGCATGCCAGGTAGCCTGTTCTACTCCCCCCTTTTTAAGAGAACTTAAACCATTGAAAAGTTTTATTATCTGATGAAGTATTTTTACAATGAATGTGCTCATAAAGACATAAACTGGACCATTTAAACCTGTAGAAGGATGTCTGCGATTGTTTATATATTTTTTTTATTTATTTTAATAGTGGTCTAGAATACCTCAGTATTTAAGCTGAGGCTAGAAGTATAGTTTACAGGTCAGTCAGATTACAGTCACGTAATTCTCAAAGTTAGAAATGTTCATTCCAAAGTTGGTGGAATTGGAGGAAAATGTTTTTAGAAAAAAACGTGTGTGTAATTGTAGTCCCACAAAGAGAAGAAGGACTAGAATATAGTTTACATGAAAGATAGGATGGCAGAATTGCCTAGCTGTCTAACCTGTCTTAATTTTGAGAGGCCTTACAGAATACCTTAACCATTTATTAGGACTTACAGCTGGATGCCTTTGCACCATAATGATATAGTCCTGATATGTCACTGGATGACCCTGAGCCATGCTGGTGTGGTTCCAGTCCTAGTATGTCACTGGATGACCTTGCATCACACTGGTGTGGTTCCAGACCTGGTATGTTACTGGATGACCTTGCATCATACTGGTGTGGTTCCAGTCCTGGTATGTGATGGAGGAGTTTTTGGTGCAACTATGACAGGCAGGCAAAGTTTTCTATATAGGGAAAATAAGAATATATTGTCGTAAATATTACTCCTTTCAAGTGGCAGACAGTGGGCACAATTTCTTGAAGTTATGTGTATATGTAGACTAAAGAATTTAAGTTAATGTAGCTCTCTAGCAATTTTGACAGCCTATCTTCCTGCTGGTGTGAATGCTTTTGTTGATGTAGGACTTGCAGTAGGCAAAGTATCTTAGTAAGATTACCGGGGATGGAGAAGATGGACTTATCTGCTCAACAAGAGAAGACACTGTGGTAGAGGATGAAGAGGAGGACTATTCCAAATATTCTGTTATGCATTTTGACTTATTGTTTTACAATGATCATCACTAATCTGCAGTTGTTTTGTTTGATGTACCTAAGTTTATGGTGTATCAGAATGTTTGATGTAACTAAGTTAGTGGTGTATCAGAATGTTTGATGTACCTAAGTTAGTGGTGTATCAGAATGTTTGATTTTACTAAGTTGTGGTGTATCAGAATGTTTGTTGTAACTAAGTTAGTGGTGTATCAGAATGTTTGATTTAACTAAGTTAGTGGTGTATCAGAATGTTTGCTGTACCTAAGTTAGTGGTGTATCAGAATGTTTGATGTAACTAAGTTAGTGGTGTATCAGAATGTTTGATGTAACTAAGTGGTGTATCAGAATGTTTGATGTAACTAAGTTAGTGATGTATCAGAATGTTTGATGTAACTAAGTTAGTGGTGTATCAGAATGTTTGATGTAACTATGTTAGTGGTGTATCAGAATGTTTGATGTAACTTAGTGGTGTATCAGAATTCCTAACTGACAGTCTTTAATGCATCTGAATTCTTAGCTGAAACATTTTGATTGGCACAATGTAATTGTTACATTTTTGATGCATGTTTTCTTACAATGGACAATTAAACTATACTAACTGACTGTCGTGATATACTGCTGTGCAGACTTTTTTATGTTTGCGTCTTAGGTAGAGGGATTAACTTATGTTAACTGATATTCTTTATATGTTGCAGTGATTCAGACAGTTTGAGTTGAAGAGTCTGATAAGTGCATGAGGAGAATCCTATACCTGATTATTTAGTATCTTAGAGACAACTGACAATTTGAAATGATTAGGACATTATTGGTATAATCCGTATTGGGGTAAAGGATAGAAATTTGCATTTTGCATGCTGAAACTTGAATGTTGTTCATGTACATTAGGACTTGTAGATGCCCTAGAACATGTTGCAAGAAAATCATTTGAGTTACAGCATTACAGTGTTACCTTGAGATGATCCTCCCTGGTTAATCAAGATATGGGGTTTTCATAAATGCGTGGTAGGGATACCAATGTGATATTTTGTGTAATGAATCCACTCCTAACAGACAATGACCCATTTCTACCATCTGAATATGTTTCAGAAAGTTTGGTCTGTGTGACTGCATCTCATTAGAGGAAACACTTCCCATGATCCAGATGGGTGGTCTAGAGGACCCATACCCTATAAGGGCTTAGCCTCTACCTTCATGGAGATGATTATGACTGGCTTTGAATGTATTAAGATTTAAGAGTTTATTGGATGGTTGGCTTTATAATGGCCCATTTAAGTGATGCTCAAAGTGTCATAACTAGAAGGTAGTCAGGTTCCATTAGTCAATGTATGGGAATGCCAGCTCTGGCATAGTTACAGTTTGTTTGCTATGAGAAGACAAGTTTTATATTTCTACATTTTATCATTGCTCTGAATTACTGTAATTTTGGAGTTAACATTTATAGAGTTTGGGAGTGGGCAGCTTATCTTCACATTTGCTGGTGCAGAAGCTTATCCCTCTGCAAAAAAGAAGTCTGTGTGTTTTGTGACCCTTTTGAATGTGATGTTTTGATAGATTAGACTTCATGCTTTGTGCTGGAGATTAATTGTCTGTTGTCTTTCAGGGATGTTATGTTTCACAGTAAAACCACTAGATAGTAATATATAGCTGTGTTCTTTGATAGAACAAATTGCTTATAGTTTCCCTAATAATGAAGCAGTTTTCCCTTATGAGTATACAGTAAGAAAAATTGACTGATTTTCTCTGACATGTAATTGAAATTGTCTCTGAACTTGAATCACCATGCACTCTCACATATTGGGCCCAAGCTGTGGGAGTCTCTCCCGCCTGAAATTAAAGACTCATCCTCTTATTTCATAATTCATTCTCTACTAAAATCACATTAGGTTAAACAAGCAAAATGTGCCTGTTAACCCTCACATCACATCACTTAACTTCAACTCTTCCACACTCTGACACAACCACTAAGACCTTTGCTCCCTTTTCACATCTCTAATTTACTGTACTGTAATTTCTCAAATGTTTTGGATCTTTTGTACATATTGGAAATGAATACATTGGATTTACTATGTATCCAAAGTATTACTTTACTGTTGGACTGTTTTACTGTCACTTTAGTGTTATTGTACTTTTGTCTGGTTTGTATGTCTAGTCAGTTTTTGACCCAAAACTGATACTAAAATTGGTCAGAAATAATAAGTGCTTTAGCCCAGTAAGCAAATACAAGCAAAAAAAAAAATACGTACATTTATTTAATAAAATAAACACATAAATATTAAAGAAATAAACATGATAAAGATGTGTTCAAGAACAGTATGGTTAAAATAGTTTAGTACAGCGGTTTAACAACTGTTTTAACGTGGGTCAGTATTTGTGGATGTGATCAGGAAAGTCTGCAGCATTTAATAGAAGATAATAATATTACACTGGTTTTAGGTAAAGGGATGTCTGGAATTTGTTATGATGGGGTAACAGTCCAATTATACTTTTAATTACTTAGTGTTAAACCTTAAGTGTAACGTGAGACTGAACTACCCATGCATGTATCTATACTTTGCAACAACATTCGTTCATAAATTGGAGTTCATTTAACAACAAATACATAGATATATAATTAACAAAAAATACATAGACAGATATTTAACAAAAATAGAGAGATAATTAACAAAAATACATATTCAGATAGATAATTAACAAAAAATGCATAGATAGATAGATCCTGCAGACTGTGCACTTATTACTGTGAACCAAAGTTGCTGGTATGGGAAATAAGAATGCCTACTCTCACATGAGCTAAAGCTGGCTGCCAATCAAATTGCTTTTAATTCTTACTGCTCCCCTTCTATAGAACAATAAATACGGTTGTAAACGTGATGCTGCCAAACGTATAATTCAAAATCTTACAGCTTGTGGCCAACATTAATGTACAGTGGGAATCAGAAAATAATATTTTTGTTTAACTGCCACTAGACCTTTGGGTTTCTAATACCATGACAGGAATGGACCCCATTCCTAAGTCAAAGTACGATTAAAGTTTATGGAATTAGTATTGTTTCAGTCCTTTATGTTAGCCAAACGTTCTGTTTGCAGAACCCGCAGTGTACCCAGAATTGACTCCTTCTGCAATTTATATGAAGGTACATGAATCAGTAGTATATCTAAACAAGACTGTAAATTATTTTTATGAGACTCATTGCTCCTACTACTATTGGTACTCTGTGGGTGTCCCTCTTCTACATTGTGCTCATTTCTGCCTACAAATCCTGGTATTTTATGACTTTGTGTCTCACTGTACCTAAGATACTGTAATCACTGGGTGTAGTAGTTTCAATGCTCAATGCTTCTTTTGTCTTGTTTACATAGACTACTACTTTTGTTTTCTTTTCCTGGACTACTCCATCTGGTTTTCTGTCCTGTTGATAATGCAACAGTCTTGCCATATGACTATGCATTTCAGTATAAAGGCCCTCCGCCATTTGTGTATCACACCCTGAAACAAGATGTGCGACTGTTTCCAGTTCTGTTTTATAGAATCTGCATTTGTCTGTTTCTCCCACGTATTCAATGGACTTTGTAAATCAACATGTACTTAGTCCACTGTCCTGGGCCACTTCTTCCTTAGAGCTTTCTAGATATGCATAGTTTTATCCAAATTTTCATAGAGTTTGACAGACCTAATCCAGTCTACAGTATGCATTTCATACTTAAATGGATATGTACCAATTATGCTAGAAGCTATGGTGCCACACTGGTTAAATCCCAAATTCATTGACCTCTGCATTATAAGCTTCACTTTCTCAGCTAAGAACCATTTCTTAAAAGACAAAATAATTTCCTTGTAACTTATTTAATTAAAACTGTCAATCTCAGCTTTGGCTCATCTTAACAAGCATACACTTGGTTATAGCAATGAATCAGACAGGCCATGATTCAACTCTTCATCTCATATTTATTTATTTATTTAATTAATTAATTTATCAATACTTGATTACTAGGAAAGTCAGACAGGGTAAGAGCCCATTTTTAGTGTAGGTCTGGCGAGAAAAGCTCCAAAGTATTACAAAACATTTTAAGTACAATAATTTTACAAAAAAAAAAAAAAAAAAACATCTAGTGTTTAAATAATTATACCCAATTAGAAATAACATGAAAATATTTAAAAATCAGTACCATAACAGCGATTCAGTATTTAGAGGAATTTTAGCCAGTTTGTAGAGAAATTAAATTTAAATTAGTTTAATAAAATAATTGCAATATGAAGTTAGAGAAAAGCAGGCATATGGTATATTTAGAGAGAAAGCCGGGGGGGGTTGTAGTAGTAAGAAACTGAGTGAAGAACAGAGACTAAGGAACTGCAAGGTATGAATAGGTATTTGTTCGCATTTAGGGTTATAGTTTATCCTGGTATTGAGCAAGAACAGAGACAGCTTTTGGCTAGAAAGTCTTTCAAAATAGTTTTGGAGGATAGGAAGGAGAGGGGGTATTGACCTTAATTTCTAATAGTCGTTTGTCTCTGTATGGTATGTTTACTAGCCACATACAAATAAAGGTTTATAAACAATCCTGCTTTTTGAATTACTCCTGAGTTAAAGCTGGCTTTTAATGCTCATAAAGCAGACTGATTACTGTGTGCAGTGTACAAGGTGATTGCAAGAGCTATTGCATGATCTGAAATTAATACTAAAGACTGACGAATAAAGCTAAATCTTCAGTTCTGAAACAGATGCAGGTGCTTTGACTTGGAAATACCAGAAGTCTTATAAAGAAAATAGTAATATCTCAAGGCAAAGCTAAAGAAAAGAACCCATTCATCTTGGAAGTTAATGGCGAACATGTAAGATGTATAACTAAAGCCTTCTGTGCTTTCTTTAGCTCACAACTCAGGGCAGACATGTAATTGCCTGACAAACAAAGCTGATTGTCTGTACCTAGAAGCCATAGTGCAAAGCATCTATAAATTCCTCTGTGAAATTTAGTTTAGAGAAATCTCAATAGACAAAATGAACCATTGTCTTGGAGCAATCCTAAAGTATGGACAAACTGGTCCAGGTGGCATGTGTCAGGCATTCGTCTGTGTATGTGACACTTTGATTACTGTACCTCAAAGCATGTTCTGGACATCTCTGTCTCAAATGGAGTCTTCTCAAAACAGTAGAAAGTTACAAATTTAAGGACTCAAATCCCAACTTGAGTCTTTTAGGCCCACAGGCCTACAGCACTACTTTCACTACTTGTCATAATGGCAAAAAAAAAAAAAAAAGAAGCAGCTGCCATGCAAAGAGTTCCCATCATAGGTTCATAATACATATGTATATGCTAGGCTAACAACCACACGGCCTTTTATAAGCCTAACTATGCATCCCAAATCCAACATGCTTTGTACCCTACAGGTTATTTTTAGGGGTACGTGTAAGCTAGGGCATGCATGGTCAAACATTTTCAAGTTGCCTCTATCCATTAGAGACATGGTTGAAAGACCAGAAGTGAAATTATGATTTCCCATCTACTGGTCCAGGTTTCTTGAATAGGGTCAGGGAAAAACTCTGTTTCACATGGATCGGACGCCTGTTTTAGAGAATGGGTACTCCCTGAGACACATACCCGTCCCTTCAACAGGTCATATTTATGTTGTACGCAAGGTTTACATCCCTGGATCAGGCAGTTCTAATGCTATTTAATTTGTTGATATGCAAGAGGCCCATAACAGTAGAATCCAGTGATGCCTTTTATGTCAGACATAGATCACCCCTCAGCAGTCTGTAATAGACAGAATATAGGGATAGGGCTTTGAGGAGATTCACTTAGGACATATTGTTAATGCTCTGTATTCCTTTTCTGAGGCATCTCTGTGGACATTCCAGTTGTTGCATGTACCTGATTGGGTACATGCTGAAGGGGACATTGTATTCAGTTATGGGTCTGATGAGGTCTGAGTACAGTGGAACAATGACTTCCTTGGGCCTAGATGCCATACTCCTGCTTATAAGTTGAGCAGCATAGAATTAATTTACTTGCTTTACCAACACATTGGTCAAAAGCCTGGTTGTTGTCTGCATGCATCCCCAAATACCTCACTACTGGGTCTACTCTTAGGGTTGTGTTATGAATGAGGTAATTTCCTGGGATAGCTGACTTCTCAAAGGGTACTATTATGCATTTCTTGGTACTGAGTTTTAAACAACTTCGTCAAAAGGAGAGGACCCAGCACTGAGCCCTGAGGAGCACCACTAGTCGTCAGACTCTTTGCGGATGAAGACACCCCCATTTTAGCTTCACATGTACTATCTGATAGCCAGCTGGCAATACAGCATGTAACATATGGGGTTTATACCTACTTTTGTTAGTTTGTTTACAATTTACGAGTGGAGTATTGCATCAAATGCCTTGAACATGTCAAGATAGGCACTATGCAATGTTTTTCCCTCATCCGTTGCCTTGGTGACCTTCTCAAAGACGTTTACCAGACTGAGTAGGCATAATCTTCTCTTGACAAAACTGAACTGGGATGGATTCAGTGCATGGAGGTTTCCAATGTCATAATCATTTCCGTTATAATTCTTTCCATGGCTTTGCATATGAGACTAGTCAGACTAATTGGTCTGTAATTCACAGGGTCCATAGAAGGCCCATCCTTATGCACAGGGATGACTTTTGCAGTTCTCTATTAATGTGACACAAAGCCTAACTAGAGGCTATGGTTAAGTAGTTACTCCAGAGGTCCCGATAGCTTATGTTTCATTCTATTTAGAAGGCATCATGGGGTATTATTGGGCCTACTGATGCAGTGTTTTTGGCCATGGAAAGTATGTTTAGGACCTGTTCCCTAGTGATGGTTAGGGGGTCATGTTCAATATGTTCAATGGTATTTCTTGAGGGGTGACTGGGGCAGGGGAGAGGAAGGTAAAATCAAGGCTTACAGACTACTCAGTCACCAGCAAAATGGCTTTAGAATGGGTTATATACAACTATTTCTCTTTTGTCCTCCACAATGTCTACAAAGAGCTGGATATAAGCAAAGGGAATGTTGCTCTATTCTGGATTTTTTTTTAAGACCATTGATTCAGTTAATTATGTCTTGCTGTTATGTAAACTATCACTATAGATACCATGTACTAAATTCAACAAATTCTGAATATGCAATGGTCCCTTGATAATATTCTGGATCTGGATAACTCTCATGTAGTCTAGCACATATTAATGAAATATGAGCTTAAAGCTGAGAGAGAGAAGTCTGAGTTTTTCCAAGGATATCATTCTTTATTGTGGATATCTGAAGCAGAAAAACTGGCTACAAAAATCACAGTACAACATGGATGTGGTGTTAAAAGCAGCCAAATCAAATGAATAAGCTGCAAATTAGACTGAATCTTGGAGAGGTGAACTACTAACATAAGGTCCTACCTGATCTTGTGATCGTGTGGCACTCTTTAAAGTCCTTCCAGAAGGTCAGTGTACTAGTGGAGAGTCGTGTGAATGAGCTTTCTTGGTAACAGAGAAATTGTCCCCATCAGATCATGTGCTTCCTTGCTTTAATACTACTGGACCAATATGATTGGTATGTTATGCTTCACTTTATTTAATTGATGCCTTAAGAAAGAACCTATTGCATTTGCTTCATGATCACTGTTAAAAACTAAAAAAAAATGGCCAGATAGCTCACCCCATATCAAGGGGGATAAAGCCTTTACTGTGCTCCAGATGAACTGATTTTAATTAACACCACAGATACTAGAGGACCATCAAGAGAGGTGAAGGCACTGAGTGACTGATATAAGTTTGTCCATCAAGGAAGGTAGGAGGAAACCTAGGCTTGCTGCAATAGCAGTCTTAAGAGTCTGGCAAGCTCCATGCCACACGCTGTATACCTCTTGGTTGGGAGGTTGCTGATGATCAGAAATACTCATTTACCTCCCGAAGGCTGCCATTTTGGAGCTTGCAAAGCTGCAGTGGGGTGGTGAAGTTTAGGGCTTTTTCCCTAGCAGCAGTATGATTCAACACCAGTGTCCTTGATCTCCTCACTGGCTCCGGGTGTAGGTCAGGTTGAGAACGTGGGAGCCTAAGGTGCATCCAGTAAACCTGGTGAACAAGGGGAGGACATGTTGGAAACTGACAGTCAGCTGTGGAAAGATAAAACAATATGCTCGCATAGGCAGCAAAATCTTTCATATTGTCTAGGCCATTGAAAAAGCCATCTCAATAGAATGCTGAAAGAGTGTCAGTGACCATGCCGAATAATAGTCTGTTACTAAAGACTGCAGTACACCTGCTGTGGTTTAAGGGGCTCATTCATGCCCTATTTTAAGGAGCCAGTTCATGCCTGTCCTAATGGCCCCATTCTGTAATAACTACAAAACAACTAAGCAACATGGAAGTAGTGATGGACTACATCATCTACATTATGACACATGAGAAAAATCAAGTACTGTGAACTCCCAGGATTGTACAATTACCAGTGACAAAGGTTACAAATCAGAGAGAAGCTAAGAATAAACCAGTGCTGTCACAGGTATATGACACAGAACTTAAAAAATATGGCCTAATGGTGATAATGTGTTATAGCCACATTTTGCAGCAATGAAAGAGTAATTATCAGTGTGCCAGGGCATGCTGTTTTGTTGATATGAAATAATTCTAGAAAAATGACATTCTAAGTTGTTGTTCTTGGGCACTAGGCACAGGGACACCATTGTACTGTAAAGGATAAATCCCTTTCCAGAATTTGGTTTGCTGGCCTTCTGTAGATGAAAAACGGATTCTGTATCTAGAAGCCACATATAATGGCAAATTGTTCAGAATGCACCACCAAAATCACACTGCACCTCTGGAAGTGGGAGTTTTTGTTTTTTAGTAATGAAAACGTACACTGTCCAGAAACACGTAGTGTTTGGGTTTGGAGGTAACAACTGTGGGAGAGGGGTCTACATTCTGGTGGCTGGTATAAAATTCTAAAATACTGGCTATGCCCTCGCTGAGACCAAGACCAGTGGATTAATCCAACAGAAAGAAGGATGACCAGTGTCACACCACCAGTGGGATTTGAGACTTGCTTCCAAGCTGCAAATACATGGATGTCAAAGTTCACAATTTGATGGTAGTGTTCCTGGAAATATGAAACTCCAAAGAATGAAACATTTGAAGTGCCACTGCATCTTGAAATATCAATACCAAAAAGGCAGCAAAGATGTCCCACTTTATGCTTGAGAAAACTGTTGGAGAGACTCATCTGTGAAGGAGTGGAAAGTACTTGTTCATTATTATATGCTTAAAACAGGGGAATTGGGATGCTAATCAAAAAGAGAGGTAGCACTGTTGTTTATGTGTTTTGATGTCCTGCAGCACAATATCACAGACCACATGCTTGTGTTGTCGATATTTTCCTATATCAGACATTAGTATACTGCAGAGATTGGTTTTCAGTTGCAGGGATCTGAGAAGAGGGAATAAATGACTTTAGTGTTTGTTTTATAGCTGTTTTTTTTTGTTCTGTGACTTTGTGCAGCCTCAGAGAAGTATATATAAAGAGCAGACATGTACTTGTACATTTGTATGGGGCAGATCCCTTATATCGAGGGTTACAGGGGGCTTGTCCCTCTGCCAAAGCAACTGTTATGTCATATGTGGTGATTTGTTCTGGACAAATAATTTGGGTGTGCAATGAAATATTTCATTACATAATTATAGCAATTTAAGTCAATTGAGATGTGATTAATTGTAATAATTCCAAAAAGTGCCATCCCAAGATGTAGCAATTTTTGTTTCTTTTGTGACGCTTCTTAAAAACAAAAACATTCCTTAAGTAGAAAAAGAAATAAAGAGAGGAAGGCCATGTGCATATATGCACGTGTGTACATGAGGTTCATATCTGAAACAACAGCACATATGTGCATGGTTCTCTGAGATGTCTTTGTGCACTTACAACACACTTACACATATGTGCACATTTGTCTGTAAGGTTTACATTGTCTGCATCAACCAAGCTGTACATAAATAAATTAACAAGGAAAAATAAAAAAATATACAGTTCCCTTTCTCCAGTTATTTCTAAGTTTTTGTATTAAGTAAATAAGTAAATGTAACCACTTGTCCTAATAGCCAGTATTATTCTGTTAAACATAGACTGAATCTGGTAAAGTAATCTCTTTGTATTTCCCAAACTGTCAGATCTAAGTGTTTATTTTAATAGAGTGTTGTGCAGCTGAAAGAGGCAGGATTAAAGACAACCTCATTTTGAAATTGAGCCATAAACATCTGCCAGCATGTTAGATGTTTCATCAAACAGCCCTAAGGTGTCTTCTGTTTAGTAAGGATGTAATGGAGTAACTGTCTACATGCATAATGATGTCTGCAGAGCTCCATTCTTGTACAGCTGTCAGGCCCACACGATGTTAGTAAAGCATTTTCTAGGGAACATTTATGAATCTGAAAAAAGCTTTCTTGCAGAAATTCTTCTGGAAAAAAGGGTGTCCAGCTATGTTTGCCAGGCAGTTTTGTGAATTCCTTTTGATACATAATAATAGTTCTTCTATATGCTGTAATTGCTTCAGCTTTAGCTAGATAAGACAGAAACATAGCCTTTGACAGAGAACAGATGAGCAATCCTTGGCTAATCCAGTCTGGTTGTTTCTATACCTGCTGGATAAATTGCAGATCCTTGGTACTTTCACTCTAATTCTTTGCCTCTTTCTCCTTCCGCAAGAATTACCCTATGGCACACTGAAGCATTCTTGACTTCCCTGAATGTTTTTAACATTTCAGTATCCTCGGGGTGACTGTTTAATCCATTATTATCTCTGCAAGAAAATACTTCCTCACATTGCTTGCTACCTTCCTTTGCCTTCTTAAAACGTTTGTGAAAATGGAACAAATACCTTTCTGATTTTCAACACTTTAATTGTATTCAGCTTCAAAATTTCAGATCTCTTGGATCTTGCGCATCGCAATAATTAAAAAAATGTGTGTGCATTAGTGTGAAATTCCAGAGCTGTTTTGTTATATATATAATTTCTCCAGCATTATCTGGTACTGCACTGTTTAAATTTATAACGGTTTCAGTTCTTTCAGCATTTAATGTTCCCCTTCCACCATTTTTATATTGAAGAGGTATACTGCAGAGTGCATTGACCTTTCGCTAGAGCCTTACAAATGATAACATGCTCTGTGACTGAAAAGATAAGCATTTTCCCATCAGTGCCGCTAACAGTCTTTTATATCATTTTTTGTTCATCTGCTGGTTTCCTGCAGGTATTTTTCTCACTCCAGTCATTAGTATGGAGTTTATACTCATGGATACTGCACACCTCTACTGTGTATGACTTCACAGCCCACGTCCATCTTCCAGCTATGCATTCTGGAAGAGGTAGCAGCGTGGCCTTTGCCGCACCACAACTTGTGTAGGATGGTATAGACGGTTCTATGTCATACCATCAAAGGATCCCTTCAGCAAAGTGCTATTCATCGAGACAACAGCATCAAACAGTCCATTCAATGAATGTTTACATTGCCAAATGTTACCACATCAAAGTACATTAGTTGACCATGTTAATATGCCATCAGCAAGGTTGGTCAACTAATGTAATTCGATGTGGTAACATTCGGCAATGTAAACATTTGTTGAATGGACCGTTCAATGCTGTTATCTCGATGCGCAGCAGTTCGCTGAAGGAATTCTTCAACAGTATGACCTAGAATCTGTATAGACATGGCTTCCTGTTTAATTAAGTGGTGTTTTCTCTGATCTGAGTTGGCAGGTGTGAAAATCTTTTATATCACCTGGTGAGATGAAGCATTTCAGAATATAAGAATCCAGCGTGTCATAGTGCAGTTTTCCTGAATTCAACAATTTACATATGTGAATGGGACAGAATGCCTCACAGCACAATAAAGCCCATAGAGATCAGTTACTTAGCTAGTTTTTCGCCCATCTGTGGTCTTTCAGCAACCCTCCAGGCATTGCCATTGCAATGGACTTTCTATCATCCTTTCCTCATCTAGGAGTTTATTGTATTCAGACTTCCATACCGGGGAACAGTATAGTCCAACCTTCTATACAGAGCCTTAGTAAAGATATAATTCATGACACAGTCATGAATACCACACTTGTGTACTGTAGAGAAATTCTCCAAGCAAAATGTAAATCCTTGTGTAAGCTGTTGTAATGCAAATTGGCTCAAAGATGGAACCCTGGAAATAAGGGTAGGAGGCCCTACCTCCTTAAAAGGACTTGCCACTAGTGGTGCACCCCAGTGTTCAGTCTTTAGACCACACTTTTTTGTTTCTTGGAGGTCAAAGCTAAGGGTTGGAAGCTTTGACTGCAAACTTAGTGTCATCATAAAGTCCCCAGTGGACACCATCATTCTCCAAAGCAGCCTGTCCCAAATAAATAGCTTGTGTCAAACCCATGGACTAAGAGCAAATATCAAGACGTGTATAACAGTATCCTTCAGCAAACATAACTCCCCTTGTTACTATCACAGTGACAATGCACCCCTGAAATCGATCCCATAGTCAAGGATCTGGGAAACATTACTGGTAACAAGCTGCCCTTTGATCACCATTTATTTACTATTGTGAGGGAGTCCTTTTTCATTGCACACCTTATATCTTAAGGTATAGCGTACAGGTTCAAGGATATAATCATTCCACCGTACTCAGCACTCATTAGGCAGATCTCTGACTATAATGTCCCTTTAGATATGTATTTGTCCAAACATTTGCCTCAGTTGGAATGAACACTAAGAAAATCAAGGGCCTAGGTCATAAAGATTATGCAGACCATCTCAAAGACTCTGTCCTCAAGTATATTATGGACTACTGAGAAGTGACCTCTGCTTCACATTTAGAAATTCAACAGACCCTCTCCTGTCAGATCTATCACACATTCATAAGTCCAGTAGTGGTGTAAATGCTCATTCAAGGAATACCAATCTCTTCTGCAACGTAAACAGAACATGCTAGAGGGATAGATATGTATCATAGAGAATTCCACTTCTTTGGAATAATCTTCCACTCCGCATAAAGCAAAGTGCTTCTCTTACTCCAGTCAAATGCAATTTGGATGAATGGCTAGATAACTGGAAATTCACCCTTTGTTTAAGACCCTTGTCCTTAATGGATAGGGGCAAGATGTAAATCACCAAACATATCATTTGTACATCCATCTCTGACTTATTTATACACAAAAATAAGGGCCAAAAATGACCTTAGACTTTCCAACTTGTGAGGTATAAAATAACAGTCTTAACCACTCCATCCTCAAGCATGTATTCTGAGATGGAGATCTCAGTATATGTATATGAGGCTGATAACCAGCTAGCCTTAAGCATCATTTTGTCATAATCATGAATACTGCCACAATACAGTCAAACAGTAATTGATGGCAACAATGGCCAACATCTTGAAGAAGATTCTGAGTGATGAAAAATACCAAAATGGCAAGAATTTTTAGTGGAACTGATACCCAACTAGATGGAACCGTACGAATATCTATCTGACACCAGTCTGCTTTCTCTTGGTAGCAAAAGCATAATTCCAAGTAGGGCAACTATACCATACAAATGCACTGGATGGGCTGATTGAAGTCACTGAGGCCTACTACCTTGATAAAAAACTGTCTCTTTGGAACTACAATGATATGGGAGTAACCCCCACCCCCCCATCCCCAGTCTAATACTGGAACAAGACTATATGGCTCTTTTCAGCCGAAGGGACTTAACCTGCAAAAGACATCCACTGTTATGGACTGATTATTCCTGTCCATCGTTTTGGAGAAGGATAAGTGAGTTCAAGAACATGAATAACAGTGACCATGTCTAGAAACTACTGATCCCTTGTGATGGCACTCCAAGCAGTGTGGCTCTGAGAAAAGTCAGTACTGTGACAGGGTGGCCAAGGTAGTTATCCTTTTGACAGCCTTGTTGGAACTACAGAGTTCAGGACTGGCTGATGCTTGAGAACCTTCCTTCGATGTCTAAGAGGCTTCCTACTCTTTTGAAACAGGTCAGGTCTAGAAGCAGAAGAAAAAGAGGAAGACCCTAGAGACAGATCTAAGTAGCCCTTCACAAAAGCGAAGGACTGTCTCCTTCAGTTCCAAAGCAGGATAGAAAGAAATGGTCATGTAGGCTCAAGCTCATAAGTTTGTAAAACAGTCTTAACCATTGCATCTTGAACTGAGACATAAGTTAGTCTGAAGCCCTATCTAAATCATCAGGGCTGTCAAAACTGCCGCAAGGCATTTGGCATTTTACTTTGGAAAGTGTAGGCAGCATCTCTAAGGGATTTTTCATGAGTCCAGACTCAGGAAGTGTCATAGAACAGTGTAGTAAAACACTTAATTGGCAGCAGATAACTAACAGAGTGTTGATCTTGGTTGCATTTTTTGGTATTTTTATTAAAATCTGGAGTGAAACTAGTGGGATTGTTTACCATCTGTTTTCCCATCCTTGAATGAAGATTTATTATTGCTAATCTGTGGAGTGAGGGATTGGCTTTGTTTGGACAGCTGCTTGTCATATCAGTTGGATTTCCAAAATATTAGCAATTAGTCCTAATTAGTTTAAAAACTAATCAATCTCATGTGAAGTTGAATGGAACATGATTGGAGGAGAAGAGTGGATAGCGAGATATCAGTGCTATACTTACTTTACTGTTTTGATGCCGGTTTGAGCTGGGAGGCTGTTTCGTTTCAGCATGGCGACTGTCTGTTGCATTTGGATTTTATTTAAGGTACTGTTGCAGCTTTTAGTTTCTTTTTTGTAAGTATATTGTTTTCAATCTTAGTGTTACCACTGTCACTTCAGTTTTTGAATTCTATGTAACTTGGACTGAACTTGCAGCAGAATAGTGCTGAAAATACCAATATTACTGGACTGCTGTTGTAAGTTGCTGTATGTGTGGCTGTTGAATTCTGCAGTTATTTACTCATTTGTGGGGTATTCCCAATTGTTTTCTTCTACAGATTTATTTAACTGTTATTGTTATATTTTGTACAGTTTACATTCTTTATATGCATTGTTAAACCTCTTGTTTTTGTAGAGTGCTTTGGCTAAAAGCCCAATAATAAACATGAATTTGAAGAACCTTTCTAGCTTGAATTGATAAGATGAATCATCAGTGACAGTACAGCAGATGACTGAAGTCTTTTGCCATGGCTGTCCTGAGCTCTAGACTCTTTGTCCAGTAGTAAAGTGGTATAATACTACTGTCACAAGCACTTGTGGTGACTTCGGCGGAGTGGTGTGTAGTGAGTTGCTCTGCCCATTCAGCCAGTGCCTTGTAAAGAGTATTGATCTTTGTTAGGGCAGATGGGGCAGGGGCAGTATGTCTCCAATCTACCTTCATGCCATAGTAAATGATCATATCAAAGGCTGGCATGACTGATGGCTCTTACAGCTTCTTCAACAGAAATGTTACAAGTACTTCTGGGGGCAGAGGCTATGTGGCTAAGGCCGGTCCAAGATGTTGAACATACGAATGAGGGCATATCCAAAGGAGGGCCTCTGTAGTAGTAGTGTAAATGGGCAGGGGGGGCTTATCATTCTTGTCTCCAGTACAGTGGCCACAGAGTTTTCCAAGTGACAATAAGACCTGCTGGGTGAGAGAATACAAAGACCCTACTGCCTACAGGCATGAACTCACATGTGCCAGAGTGCAAGATTAACTGCCACTGGGCATCAAGAAGTCAGGAACTGTTTCTGTTTCATGCAGTAAACAGAGACTACAAGGTGGTGAGAAAGGCCTGCATTGACCCTGGTGCAGGATTCAAACTGTGACTACTGCACCAGTAAATCAAATCTTATTGTGCATACAATATGCTTAATGCTGTGGTCATAAAACACAAGCACTAATGCAGAATGCATACATGTACCCTACTTAATCAGGACATATTGGCCAATGTGTGCTGAGGTGATTGACCCAGGAAGAGACTCTTCAGTCCTCAGTTCAAGATCAGAAGAGTCTAGAAATAATATATGCAATTGGGCTAGTCAGACATGGGAGCCAACCAATCATTTGGGCTTGACATAGTGCAATGGCCTCAGAATGGACATCCTGGGAAAGCAGACCGCATACTTTCCCTGATTCATACATCCTTGAATGAGGCTAAGAACTGATTAGAGCTTAAGCTGAGTTTCCAAGGTGCAGGTGCTTGGGCACTGGTTGGACACTGAACTCATTTTAAGAATTTTGATCTGATTTATGCCAGAAGCTGCAAGATGACCCTATATATAGCATTCATATCAAAATCTCTTAAATACAGCCACTCTTTTAAAGAAGGCAAATAACTTCTCCATCCATAATAATAAGTAACTGAACTGTACCAATGCACTGGCAGCAGTTGCCAATGCTACATTTTTTCCCAAAAGCAATGCTGTAATTCTTGTGCAAGTATCAATTAGTAATTTGATGACTATATGGACCCTTGTGAAGTTTAGACATATGAACACAAGACTTCAAAAAAGATAGTAAGGTCTGATATCCAAAGTCTGCAGGTGGCAACAAAGAACTAGCAGGCTTTAGGAAAGAGTTATGCTTATGCAACTAAAGCATTGCATCACAGCAGGTATTGGAACAGACATACATAGATACCCTTTAAAATAGAATGTTCCAGAAAAATGCTGAATTCTGAAGAAAGGGAAGAAATACTTAAGGAAGGATTCATCAAAGAGGACCCTTGCTGCCAACCTACGTTGGAACGAGTGTCATGCACCTCTTTCAGAATTTTGTATATATGAAAGGCTAATTGCCTCTATTTGTACTATGTGGTTGTTAAAGCAACTGAAGCTGTCAACAATGCAATGGCACTCCAAAATAAGAGTTCAATACAGAGGTTGACGTAATTTCTGAAGCAGCATGCCTGAGACTATCCCATTCCTTATGCTTTGCCAGTGGTGCACTTATGACCCTGGGCTGTCAGAATGTTGTTAAATGCACACTATTTCTTCTTCATGATAAAGCTATCTGTATGGGGATTCTGTTTCTTTTCTTTTAACACTCTGGATGTGAACTTTGTCTGCTTGTGTGGTATCAGAACTCTGTACTGTTACAAAGTAAATATGAACTCATGTATTTACATGTAGTATGTATACTTCTCTGTTGGTACTGTATTATTTTTTTTCTACTGTTTTAGAATATGTGGGTTCAAACCCATTTGCTTTTAAATACTTTGCTAATTGGTCATTTGAGTCTGCACTGTAGAAGTTCCATAGTGGAGGGAAACCTGGTTTGCATTTTCTTATGGTGGGTGCCTGAATCAGTTTGTTTAATACAATACAGTTGAGCATGGTTCCTCACCGTTCTAACAATGACAAAGTACTGCTAAATATATCTTCCACTGTATGCATCATTACTGTTCATATTACGAGGTGCCGAGTGTAACATAATGAAAGATAAAAACCTTGGAAGCATCACTGGGAAATGTAAACTGCTCATAAATAAATCAAGCTAAAGAAATCTTATTAAAATAACAGAAATATTTTTGCAGGGCGCAAACTCCCTACACCCCCATATCCTTGCTCTTTCTCTGAGATTCAGTAAGCCTCGACTCAAGAAAGATAAGATGGTTCAGTGAAGCAATCTTACTAGAATAAATGCACCACTCTGAGCTAAAACATACATTGAAACAATAGTTTAGTTAATTGGTGTTATACTAGTGAAAGGAAATAATGCTACCACCAATTTCTAATAAATTAGCAGCTAGATATTCTATATGTCTGATAAAATACTTGAGTGACAGGGATCCCTTAATCACATTTTCAGTAGAGAACACTCCATTCATTTATACAGATTTTTGTCTTCATTAAGAAAGAAATCAGCCTTTGCCCGTGCAAATTTGATAAGGAATAGATGAATCACATCAAAGAAAGATACCACAAATAAAGGTGACTATGACCTGAAATTCATTATATATTCAGAGTACTTCACCTGCTGTGTCACCATTTTTGTGTGAGTACTCAGTAGCCATTGCCAGTCACCATAGCAGAGTCTAAGCATTGAAAATGCTGTAGTATGCTCATATTCTAGCTAGCAGGAAGCAATATAGTCACTGGACTGTTATGCCATAAAACAGAATCTAGCCTCAGATTCTCTGCCTCTTGCAAGAACTTTTTTTTGTCTAATGTTGAAGCACACTAAATCCATCCAGTAAAATTTGGGAGTAAAACACGACAGCTGAAAGTAATGCATCATGTATAGATAAGAATTTTTCAAATGCTGAAGAAATTTGCAGTATGTTCATGTCAGCTGATATATGACATAACTTCATCCAGCCATCTATCAAACCACAGCCCATATTTCTATATGGGGTTGGGGTGTCACTTCAACAATGACAATCATCTACAGCCAAGGTTCACACTGCCAGTTTGGGATAGCCCTGGACCAGATGACACAACTACATATAAGGGCAAATAATAAACTAGAATTCAATCAGTGTTTAACCAACTGTAGTTATGGACATCAGACTTGTTTTTTAAGTTTGTGTTTCTAAAGTAGGGCCAAACAATAGACTTCAAAGGGCAAATAGGCCATGTCTACAGTTGGTGGGGGTTGCCTTTATTGACCCGAATGCACAAGTAAAACTTAAAAGTAGAACAATGCGTAAAACTTCATGGGAATTCAGAAGTCATGTAGCTGAAATACTGAAATACTAATATGTTCTTAAGGGGTGATTTGCATATATCCCACGGGCCTCCACTACAGGAGTTTTAAGGTAGTACACCATGAAAACTTTAGCTTTGCTGGGTCTTTGTTGTAGTTTTTGTTGCATGTCTCATGTATTCAAATGAGACACTGAGGCACAGGATGGGTTCAAGTCGTTTATTGTACATAAACACATCAGGAGGTGTAACAGGAACATATACTTCAAACTTCATAAGTTACTGACTGACTCATTACTTCTAACACACTTACACGCGCATCTCCATTCAAGCTTGCACTCACTCTGAATGACTATACAAAATGGCACTGATCTTGCACATGGTCAGTAACTTGTATGCACTTGCTCTCAGACTACAGTAGCTGACTAGGTACAATATACACACTGATCTATATCCTTCCTCTTTAATTTTGTTTGACATGCAAAACAGGAGACCAAAGACATTTTGAGAGCTAGACAATATATCAACATTTTAAGAAACAAAACTGGGTTCAAGTCCAAGTCGATGCATATTTTGGATTTGGTTTGGAAATTCTACCTGATCTGGTAACTTAGAAACCTTGACTGGGTTTAGCAACAGGGACATTATCTAGTATTCTTTCACAACTGGAACATCAGGGATTACATCAAAATTATTTGAAGAAAACACACTGTCATTTTGAATTTGAAAAGGTGCAAGAGTAACTCTGAGAATTAGAGTCATCGGCACAGAGAATCTGCTGAGTCACTGGTTTGGAGACAGGTAATACATGTCTTTGATTCCTTCTGAAATCCATTCCTTCAGATTGTATGATGTAAGATCTCAGTTCTTCACAAATATTCTTCATGATTTCCATCCTTTAGATGTTTGCATTCTCACAACTTCTCCTTGTAATAATGGTCTAAGGGGTTTACTAGTCTTATCGTAGAACAACTTGTGTGACTGACGGTTTCTCAAAAGTTTGCTTTGATCACTCTATTGTTCTTTATGTTTGGAACTAACAATTGGTTACTGATTGGAAGAGTTATTCTAGGCTGTCTAGACATCAGACTTTGAGCAGGTGAACCACGCAAGTTGTCTCGAGGAATGTTTCTAATACTGAGTAAGTTATGGAAAACATCAGCAGCATCTCTCTTGGATTTCTCCAACAAATGTTTTGCACTCCGAACTACACATTCAGCTAACCCATTGGATTGTGGATACTCCGATGGTTATTCAGGAATCTGGTGTAGCTGAAGTGTTAATTTTTGTTGATGCAGTTTGGTGATGTTGCAAACTGAACATGCTAGAGTTTCCTTCTCTATATCTCTGGACATAGAAAGCCAAAATACAATGCCTCTTGCCATTCTTTTGGTTGAATCAGTACCTGGGTGATCGCAATGCAATGTTTTGATATATTCCTGTTGTAAGGCTTTAGGAATTACCACTTTTGGACCTTCCATGATGATTCCATCTTCCATCATGAGCTCATCTCGGTAAGGAAAATATTGCTGTATGTCAAGTGGTAAACTAGTTTGTCATGTAGGCCATCTTTGACTGATAACGTTTTTCAGCTTCTGGAGAATTGGTTCTGAAGCTGCGTGATTTCTTAGTTCATCAAGGTGTGATGACAAAAAATTTCTGACTTCCATCACTTCAAAGTCTGCTGTTTCATCTTCATGCTGCTCTGTCATTTGTCTGGGTGCATGTGACAAAGGATCAGCAACGTACAAGTATTTGCCTGGTTTGTAAACAATATTGAAATTGTACCTTTGCAGTTTTAACATCATGAATTGCAATCATGCTGGAGCTGTATGCAATGGATTTTTCAAAACTGTCACTAGTGGCTGGTGATCAGTCTCTATTTGGATAGGTCTGCCTTAAATATAATCATTGAACTTCGAACATGTGAAGACTACTGCCAAAAGTTCTTTCTCTGTCTGTGCATAATGCATCTCTTTTTGAGTTAGCATTCTTGATGCATAGGCTACTGGTATGCCTTCTTGAAGATATGCAGCTCCAAGGCCGTACTTTGAAGCATCACAAGAAAGAGTTACAGGTTTGTGAACATCATAATATCTCAATGTGGGTGGGCTGGCAATCTTTTGCTTCAGGATGTCAAATGCACTTTGGTGTTGTTCCAAGCAGGGCCAGTTTACATTTTTGCATTTCAACTCATGTAATGGTGCAGAAAGCTCGCTCAAGTCTGGGATGAACTTTCCTATCTAGTTGACCATACCTAGAAAACGTAAAGATGTGACATTCTCTGCAAGTGGCATCTCCAGAATTGGTGCTTGTTTAGACAGATCTGGTTGTAAGCCAGAACTGGTAAAGAAAATTCCCACATAAGTAATGCTTTCAGTCTGAATTTACATTTCTGAGGATTCAGTTTAAGATTTACTGCACGTGCATAGTCTAGAACTTTCCTGAAATTTCTGTCATGTTTGTCTTCACCATTGCCTCCAACAATAATGTTGTCTACTATATTAGCACATGGATAACCAGAAAAAGTTGTTCCATGGCACGTTGAAAGACTTCACTGGCAGAACTGATTCCAAATGGCATTCTCAAAAATCTGTATCTACCAAATTATGTGCTGAATGTAGTTAACAATGAAGATTTGCAATCCAGTGAAATTTGCCAAAAATAATTTTTTGCATCTAATACTGAGAAAACAGTGGAATTTGGCATGAGATTGGCTACCTCTTCTACTGTACATATTGGATGATGAAGACACTTAAGTGCTTTGTTTAAGTCTCTTGGAGCAATGCATATTCAAATATCATCTGAGCTTTTTTTATGAGCTATGACCATGGAGGATATCCATTCAGTCGGTTCTTCTACTGGAGTAAGGGACACCTAAATTCACCATTTTGTCTAGTTCTGCTTTTATTTTACTCTGCATTACTACTGGAATCTTGTGGACTGGTGTAACAACTGGACTTACATCATGGTTTAACTTCATGGAATATGTGATTGGAAGTTTACCAAGCTCATCTTTGAAAATATCGGCATATTCACTAAAAATATTCTGTGTAAAACTATTGTTGTTATTCAGACTTACATGGTGGACCTCTTTATTAAATGAAACCAGTCCCGTTCTCAGACTGTTTTTGAGACCTAAGAATGACTGCATGTGTCTTTAGACTAAATAAAACTGCAAGTCATAGCTGTTTCTAGCAGAATGGCATGAAAGAACTACTGCACCATGAGTTTGAATCTCTTCACCATAAGCAACTACTTTTGCACACTTTGATGAATCAAGTTTCTCACCAGCTTTTACTTTAGCAAACATTTGTGCTGATATAACATTGCACTTGGATCCAGTGTCTGCTTTAAGCTCTACAGGTTTCCTATTAATTTGTACATTACAAAATATTTCACTTTTTGCTGATAGTCTACTGTATTAATTATACCAATGTCTTTTCCTGTGATATGTATGTTATGCTACTCTATACCATTTGTAAATGTATCCTGTATTCTCTTATCTGTGGAGCTTTTCTCCCCGGGCCTCTACTGAAAATGGACATGTATCCAGCTAGACTAGCCCAGTCAACAAATGTAAAATAAATAAATAAAATAAATAAATTAACTGTTTCATTGACCATAGAGACACCATCAACACAGAAAGTTTGCTCACAGCTCTCGGAGTTTGCTACAGTCTCTTTTCTGCTTTACTTGCATCTTCAGATACTTTCTTTTAACATAAATCTGCTACACTTTAGACTTGCAAAGCCTTTTGAAATTATTCCACTTTTTTACATTTGTGACTCTGCTGACCCAAAGCTGAACACTTTTCCCATTTGGGTTCATGACTGCCTCCACAATTGTGACAGTTAACAATGAGGTTGGGTATGGCACTACCTCTCAGTTTACATTTCTTTTTCATCTTAACTTTCTGCTGCTGTACACTATCAACATTCACACTAGCAGGTACTGCAAATGTGGTTTTCTCATATGTAAGCATATTCATATGCTTTTTTGCAAGCTCATGTATTTGACAAATCTCAAT
Source organism: Protopterus annectens (assembly GCF_019279795.1). Classification (NCBI taxonomy): domain Eukaryota; kingdom Metazoa; phylum Chordata; order Ceratodontiformes; family Protopteridae; genus Protopterus; species Protopterus annectens. The sequence goes on along the minus strand of NC_056735.1, from coordinate 1,441,226,822 downwards.
GACTTTGCTCAATGTTAATTCACTATCTCGAAGCATAATCTTTCTCACTGCATCACTGCATCATTATTAACACCACATACAAGATGGTCTTTTATTAACTCATCCCTTAGATCACCAAATCTGCATGTTTTTGCTTTATTTCAAAAGTTGATAATATATGTTGCAAAAGTTTCACCAGGCTTTTGATTTCTTGTGTAAATGTATGCCTTTCAATAGTAATATTCATTTGAGGGCTAAACGGTTCTCTAAATTTACATTTTAAGCACTCAGGATCTTCCCGTATTTCAGCCTGTATCACAATATGGCATCTCTCCCCTTTCCCTGCATACACAGTGGGTGCATACACAGATCAACATTCTCGCTCAATGGCCTCTGAGCCAGCTAAACTGAGAAACATAAATGCTTTCGTATATGAGAAAATACAGCCTGTATGAAAATATTTTTGCTCAAACACTCGCCAATTCTCTGCAATATTAGCATCAAACACCAGCGGTTCAGGTCTGTGAAATTGCTCTGCCATAATAACAAATTGCTTATAGACCTGGTACTTGTAATTATGCTCAAATGCCCAACAATCTCTCTGAAAATGCTTTATTTTAATACTGCAAATACCTTGAGCACTCTAGATACTTCAGATACTTTGAAACGTCTTAGCTACTGTGAAAACATTGTACATTGTGAAAAAATTGAGACATTTTAGCCTTTTCAAACATTTTAAACACGTCAGAGATGATTTCATTATATTGCCATTTTGGACAGTTCAAACAACTCGGAAATTATTTTGAACACTTTGAATGCTATACCACATGTTTGGTGACTAGAACTCATTTAAAATGAATTTAAGTACCTTTGAATAACCACTAATCTGTTTGTGAGTTCACTCCTGTATATTATTTGACTTCTAACTGCGTGCCTTATGGTTTGTGAGCTGTTACAACTTCAGATCCCATTTCGACACCATGTTGCATGTCTTGTGTATTCAGATGAAACAGTGAGGCACAGGATGCGTTCAAGTTGTTTATTGTACATAAACACATCAGGAGCTGTAACTGGAACATATACTTCAAACGTCATCAGCTTACTGACTGACTCATTACTTCTAACACATTTACATGTGCATCACCATTCAAGCTAGCACTCACTCTGAATGACTATACAAAATGGCACTGATCTCGCATGTGCTCAGTAACATATACGTGTGCTGTCAAACTACAGTGGCCAACTTGGTTCAAGATACACACTGATCTACAGTTTTGACTAAATGGTTTGTCTGGGAAACCTTTTTGCCCTTTGATTTGGATGCTAATTGGAATATTTTTTAGCTACCCCAATGTTGTAAGGTGTGACTAATCAGTTTACTTATGTTGTACTGATAAGCTCAGAAAAGGGTAATTGTTGGAGTTTGGATTTATTGCCCTGAATGCACTAGTAAAGACCTAAAAAGTCCAAAACCACGAAGTGCCAAAGTTACACCAATAATGAAGTTGAAAACAGCCAGCCAATGTCCCTCAGCCTCAAACACGAATAAAGCCACGTATCCAACTCGAACAACAGTTTATTTAACAAGACACATAGGTTAAGCGCTTTCGTCAAATGACTTCATCAGAACACTCCATCTTTGAATCCACTCATTTAAATACAAATCTTATAATTAATTGGTACATTAGCAATTGATATTTAAAGGGGATATGAAATGAAAAAACATCATTCTAAAAAAGCTTTCACATTTAAAACTGCATATTTAAAACAATTATTTTGTACAAAATTATTTACAAATAATAATAACTAGTTTTGTGGAAATAAATATAACAAGAAAACTGAAATGGATGACCAACACCCAGGGAGATATATATTTTATAATACATAAGCTCTGTATTTTAGCTCAGGTTTAATACTTACATGGTCATTAAGACCAGGAGGGACCGTGGCATTTAATTCTAGTTGCCACCTCACCTCAGCTCTTAACAACTGATTTTTTAGAATGATGTTTTTTCATTTCATATCCCCTTTAAATATCAATTGCTAATGTACCAATTAATTATAAGATTTGTATTTAAATGAGTGGATTCAAAGATGGAGTGTTCTGATGAAGTCATTTGATGAAAGCGCTTAACCTATGTGTCTTGTTAAATAAACTGTTGTTCGAGTTGGATACGTGGCTTTATTCGTGTTTGAGGCTGAGGGACATTGGCTGGCTGTTTTCAACTTCATTAAAGACCTAAAAAGATTGAAAATTAAAAATTCATGGGCTTTCAGAAGTCACATAGCTGAAACACTAGTATGTCCTAAAGGGGTCATTTGCATATATCTCATGTACCTCCACTACAGAATGGTTAAGGTATTACACAGGGAAGATTCTAACTCAGTTGTTAACCAGATAAGTGGGTTGGCCTAAAAGATCCCTTTCACCCATGACCTGGGTACAATTCATACGTATAGCAGTAGTGTATATTAGTAAGTGTACACTTGACACACAGAATAGGTGCGGAACTCAAAGAAAACTGGACCACCCAGGCCACAATGCCTAGAAAGGCTAAGATATTAACAAGTAGAAATGCACTTCAAAATACAAAGAGAAAAAATGTTGCTGTTAAAAGATTTAACCAAGATTCCATCTACAAAACCATAGATAGATGACAGTGAATATGTAATACTTACATATTGTGGGCAGCACAGTGATGCTGTGTATTGTGGGGCAGCACAGTGATGCTGTGTATTGTGGGGCAGCACAGTGATGCTGTGTACTGTGGGGCAGCACAGTGATGCCGTGTATTGTGGGGCAGCACAGTGATGCCATGTATTGTGAGGCAGCACAGTGCTGCCGTGTATTGTGGGGCAGCACAGTGCTGCTGTGTATTGTGGGGCAGCACAGTGATGCTGTGTATTGTGGGGCAGCACAGTGATGCTGTGTATTGTGGGGCAGCACAGTGATGCCGTGTATTGTGGGGCAGCACAATGATGCCGTGTATTGTGGGGCAGCACAGTGATGCCGTGTATTGTGGGGCAGCACAGTGATGCCGTGTATTGTGGGGCAGCACAGTGATGCCATGTATTGTGAGGCAGCACAGTGCTGCCGTGTATTGTGGGGCAGCACAGTGCTGCTGTGTATTGTGGGGCAGCACAGTGATGCTGTGTATTGTGGGGCAGCACAGTGATGCTGTGTACTGTGGGGCAGCACAGTGATGCTGTGTATTGTGGGGCAGCACAGTGATGCCATGTATTGTGGGGCAGCACAGTGATGCCATGTATTGTGGGGCAGCACAGTGCTGCTGTGTATTGTGGGGCAGCACAGTGCTGCTGTGTATTGTGGGGCAGCACAGTGATGCTGTGTATTGTGGGGCAGCACAATGATGCTGTGTATTGTGGGGCAGCACAGTGATGATGTGTATTGTGAGGCAGCACAGTGATGCTGTGTATTGTGGGGCAGCACAGTGATGCTGTGTATTGTGGGGCAGCACAGTGATGCTGTATATTGTGGGGCAGCACAGTGATGCTGTGTATTGTGGGGCAGCACAGTGATGCTGTGTATTGTGGGGCAGCACAGTGATGCTGTATATTGCGGGGCAGCACAGTGATGATGTGTATTGTGGGGCAGCACAGTGATGATGTGTATTGTGGGGCAGCACAGTAATGCTGTGTATTGTGGGGCAGCACAGTGATGCTCTGAATAATGTTGCCATTTCACAGCATGACATTCTCCAGCTGAATTCTTGGTCGGGGTGCCTTGTATGAGGAGTTTGCATGTCCACCTTGTGCTCGTGTGGGTTTCCTGTGAATGCTTTGTTTTCCTCCCATATTCCAAAGGCATGCAGTAGATGGATTGGACACTCTAAATTGGCCGAAGGTTTGAGTGTTCATACGAGTGTATGGTATGGAAGAACAACCACAGCAATGATAGCCACCCACTGTTGTGAAACTTAGCTCTAGATGATTGTCACTGTTGAAGTAACACCCCAACTCCATGTGCAAAAATGGGGAAAAGGGCTTGCGGATGGATGGAAGGATGGATGGACAGTGAATATGTAAAACATTTAACAACATGATAGCAAAAGAAGAAAATAGGATTGGTGTACGCTAGGAAAAAGACACATACAGAGCGCTAACATAATATGACAATCAAACAGAATACTGTAGCAAGAAATGCTAAAACAGATTGCATTTATGTCAGTGGGTGGCTTACCTCTTAGCAATAGCAGTTAAACATGATCAATATGACATTTACAGGAGGAAGCCTGGGTAAGGTGACACTGTAAGGCAGTTCTATAGGAAGGGTATATTGGCTTTTTTAAATTTTATTGAAAAGGCATTTCCAGATAGGAACTTACTAGGCAAGCTATCATAGGGACCATAAGATGCCTAACCATGTAGACCTATAAGCAGGCCCTTCTCAAGCAATTAATTGTGCACGCCACCCAAATTGAGAATGGTTGCACATGGTAACCCTGGTGTAAATCTGTGTTTATCCAGCTAGTCATCAAGATTAGCGCTAGCCAAGGTAGTACTTTGTTTGACCTATAGTGGTAACTTATTCCATAGGCTAGAAATAAGTTCATTTAGGAACCTCTCTCTCCTATGAGGCTTGTATATTTATCGGTGTGGATTTTGGTCTTTAGTGTGGGCGTCTATAAATCTACTAGTTTTGCTAAGAAATAAGAGGTCAAATAGGACTGGGTCATTTTACCTCAAAAAGCAAGACACAGGTCACCTCGCAGCAAACTGCAGACTACTGATTATAAGGAGAGTCATGCTAAACTATTGAGTATTTGAAAGATTTTAGACCTTTACTTTTCTTGGTTAGAAATCTTTGGGGCTTTTCCAAATGAGTGGTACGCATGGACTTGTACATACCAAACGGGCACTGTATTCAGTGACGGGTCTCGTAAGGAAAGAGTACAGTCGTAGGATAACTTCTTGGATCTTCAAGATATTCTCTTGGAAATCACCTGAGCCAGATAGAAGTATTTCTTGACAATTGTGAAAACATGATGATCGAATGGTTGAGAGCTATCCACATAAGGAACTAGGTCTGTAATGATCATAGCTTTCTGAAGAGGAGGTCAGTTTATAACATGTAAGGATGGAGCAACGTTTTTTGCTAAATCATATTATGTTGCACTTTTTTCTTTTAGTTTGAGGGCATTTTTGATACACTGTGTATATGCATATTCCAGCCCTTGCTGGAGCTGTTTTGTATCAGTGGATAAGCAGATAACACTGCCCAGTTTGCAGTCATCAGCAAACTTGGTCCGCCTCACTTTTGGGATAATGGCTTGAATGTCAGCAAAATAAATGTCAAACAGTGAAAGGTCTAGAACTGATCACTGTGGCACCCCACCCCAGGGATCTGCTGGATAGCCAGTTTACAATCCAGTGGACAATGAAAAGATTTACATTAAGTTTGTCTAATTTTTCAGTTTCTCTGGCATGGAGGATAGTGTCAAAAGACTTGGCCAGGTCAAGATAAGAAGTGTGTACAGAATGACCATTGTCCACAGCTTCTGTAACCTTTTCAAATGTGCTTACTAGGTTCAAGTAACAGAACCTGCCCTTCACAATATCAAACTGATGGGGATCTAGATCAGTTAAGTTGCCTATGTCTACATAAATGAGTTCTGTTAAGATATGTTCCATGACTTTGCATATAAAGCTAGTGAAGCTGATGGGTCTATAATTACCTGAGTCTGTAGAAGGGCCACCCTTGTGTTGGGGAGACACAGTGTGTGTACTCCAGGCATGAGGAACAAACCCTGTAGAAAGGCTGAAGTTGAACAGTTTAAGGAGAGGGTCTGTATTATAACCTCGAACGATTAAAAGAGTGAACGCTCATTAATTGACCCCTGAAAATCAAAAACACTAAATCCCAAACACAAAATTGCTGCTCCGCAAAAAAAAAAAAAAAAAAAAAAAAAAATCCACCCCCCCCCACTTAAATATACCAACTCTGAGATCGCACCACAGTGGAGGAAATGGCAACGTCCCAAAAATGGGCCAGTGATTTTTTTCCCTGGGAAAAAAAAAATCGCTGTTCCATGTGTTTGGGATTTAGTGATTTTGATTTTAAGGAGTCGATTAAAGAGTGTTCGCTCTGTTAATTGTTCGAGGTTGTAATATAGACCCTAAGTAGAGGCTCAGGTTGTGTATACTTCATGTGCTCACATTGATGGGAATGCAGCCTGTTATATTGTCTGGTCCCACAGTAGTATTATTTTTTGCCTTTGACAGGGATTTTAAGACTTGTTCCAAAGTGATTTCAAAGGAAACAAAATTCTCAGGGACAATGGGGCAACAGTATGGGTAGGATGGGTAAAGGTGGCATTACGTTTGACTGTTAATATATTAGCGATATCTTTAGGGTCAGAATGGATGATATTACTATGGATGAGCTCAGTGCACTGCTGGAAATTATTCCTTTGTAATCTGTAGCAAATTTAAGTTCACACTCTGATTTACATTTTCTTATAGTGTTTTTAAGTTCCTTGCTGGCATGTTTCATTGTAGCCTTGAGGTAGGAAGATGCAGATTTTTTTGCAACAGATTTCTGGAAACATTTTCAAGAAGTACCTTAAGGACCTTTCTGTGGCTGACAAAGTGCACCAAGACCTGATAAAGAACCATGCACCTTATTCCTGAGATCTTCAACAGTAATGTGGGCCATTAGCAAGATGTTTATTTGAAAGTGAGAGCAAGTACTGAGAAAAAGAAGCTTGTAAATTGAGAGGAAGAGTGAGCCTTTCTGAAATGGTTAGGTGGCTAGAAAAATAAATCAGGGTGCAATGATTAAGTCTTGAGGTTATCCGAATCATGAGTCTGCTGAACTTGTTTAGGGTGATGTGCATAATTCTAGTGTTTTTACTAGGTCACCAGGGGAAAGAAATACATGAGTTTGGCAACAGATGTACCTTTCTGATAGCTTGATGGGAGTCTGTAGAAGGCAAGCTGGTGATTTTGAAAGGTTGGCTCAAATGTGAGCCAGCAGTTTTAAAGTCAATATAGAAGTGAAAATGACAGGATGGCCAAGGGTGATGTTCATCATACTTGTCAACCTCGTAGCACAAGAAATCTGGATGAAGCCTAAATTAATGGGTGGATAGAAGCTTAATAATAAGCACAGATTTTAAATATTGCACGTATAAAATTAGAAAGTTGCTGTAATAACAAGATTTGCATTGGCATGCATTTTCTGAAGGATATGAAGTCTGAAATTCAAATGCATGCCATTATTTAGTGACTTCAATCTTCAGTGATTTGCCAGAAACCATATATTTTATGAAGAATAGACCAGAAACATTAGGCAAACATCTGGACATTCTGTGAAAATCTGGACAGTTGAGAGATAAGATACACATGTGTTTGCATGAGTGTATTTAAGTAATGATAGAGCCAAAAAGGTCAAAATATTTGACAGGAGGAGAAGCAGAAGATATTCTTTGATGGGTACCAGAAAGCATGCTGTTAGTTTTAGTAGAACTGATTGTGAGTTTATTAGTGGTAAACCAAAGGAAGAGGTCGGTAAGCAAAGCTTGTCACTTTGATAAAGTCTTTAAGGGATCAGGGGGATATATGACAACGTTTATAAATGATTAATTTCCAGACTCCAGAATTACTCATTGATCACAGAAGATTGGCAAACACCTTTCTGAATCAGTAAACAGTGGAAAAGTGCTTTACCCTTTCAACCCTTTTACATATATATGTTAATTTTGCAGTCACATATGCATGAGGAAAGGACAGATGCATTTCATGCACTGTCTGAGATTTTACAGACTAAATAATGTAGTACAGTTAGCCAGGTTTTATAACAGCAGAGAAAACTTGAACAGGGAGTTAGATGCATTATGTCCTGTATGTAGCCGAACACTAAGGGACTCTGGCTAACAAAGTTCACAGATGACTGCAAACTGGGAGCCGTTATTGAATCCCCAAATGATGTGGATATTCTACAAAAGGGCCTTATAGAAACAGATGCTTGCTGCCAGACCCATGGGCTCAAGCTTAATGCCAAGAAACATACAGTTATCCCCTTTGGGAAAAAACATGTACCCATGAATTACCACATAGGTGACAGTACACTAAACACCAAAAGTGTGATGACAGACTTAGGGACACAGGTGGACAGTGGTCTCACCTTCGATAACCACATCACCACAACAGTCAGGAAATCCTACTATGTGTCACAGCTCATCACCAAGGACTTTTCCTCCAGAAAAAAAGAAGTCATTGTCCCACTGTACTCATCCCTCATTAGACCCATTATAGAGTACAACGCCCCATTTGGTATGTACCTCACAAGACATCTGCAACAGCTGGAAAGGCTGCAGAAATACCTCACTAAAAGAATCACAGGCCTAAAGCAGATGCCCTATGCTGACTGTCTAAAAAACCTCCATCTATACTCAGTGGCATATCGTCTACTCAGATGTGATCTCTGCTTAATGTACAAGGCCATGTCAAACCCTGAGCTGTTGGATATGCTCCACTTAAAGAAATCCCAATCCCTCAGAGCCACATGCTCCAGGGATCTAAAAATTGTCATCGCAATGAATAAAACATGCTGGAGGGATAGGTTCCTGATCCAGAGACTCCCCATACTCTGGAATAGACTGCCCATACATGTCAAGCAGAGTGCCTCCTTGGCCCTCTTCAAAAGGAACCTTGACGATTAGATGGGAGATAGGAAATTCACCCCGGGGATCACGTCAGTCTCCCTGCTAGACAGGGGTCCAGGGAAGTAAATATTGTGGGAAGAAATATCCAGGGAATTGTTATGGCTAGGCTTGTATAGGCCCTTGGGCCGATAGCCTTGTACTAACCTATGAACCTAAAACATAGTAAACACTAGTTACATAGCTCTTCTACCTGCCAACAGAGTGTAGTCTGACTGTCTTTGTGATATAGTCACACAAGGAACATATGGTTCATGTCTTCCAAGCTGACAGATGGCAGTCATGGGGTGTGCAGTTTATCAGAGATGCAAGACACAGTGGCACTTTCCCGCCAGACAGAGTTTGAGTGCCTCAATACTAACTGTGACACTTATTGAAGCTACAGCAATTGTTAAAGTGGAGCTTGCAAAGACTCAGCTTGAATATATCTTATGCTCTGCTGACAGGCAAAGTAAGAGTGATTTTGATCCCCCATTGCCATACACAACTGTACCACAGCAGTCTGGGTTTGGGACTAGGGTGCCGTGTAGCTTCTGTCAGTTTTTGCACTAGTTACCTTACTGGGTGTTGTGACATCATGCACTGCTATGTCCCCACTATATGTCTGTCTAGAGCTGTGCCCCTTGTTTGCCCTTTTACTAGTAAGCAATGCCCCTGGTTTGTGCTTAATGTGATATCTGAAGCACAATTTTCCAATAACATGCACAAGTCAGCATATTATGCTTGTATAACACTGTGGAAACAACACCCTGTGGGAGGCACCATGATGCTCTGGGGAATTATGCTCATAGGAGAAGAGCATAGTCTTATACCAGATATTGCCAGGTCACTAATTCTTGGTCATACCGTGACCCCCAGCCTCCCGCTGGTGTGTGCTGCTCTTACCCATATAGCTCATTGATGTCATCTTACACCTCTTTGCCTGATGTTCGGCTGACACTGCTAGGGGAGAGGAGTGTCATGGCAGATGACCAGTCAACCACTGTATTAGTCTTTGGCTGCTATAAAGTTATATAGTAGTATACACAAGGTGAATATCTTAGAGGTTTTCTTCAATGTATACTGCGGTACATCCCCAGCTGTGTCCAGGCACTGGAAACAGGACCTCAGGAGGCCAAACACTTCTTCAATGCCTGACATGCTTTGTGCACCTCTACGAAGTTAGAGTTCTGCTGTTGTTTGAGGGCTGTTGATAGGTTTAATGTGCCACAGCTTGTGTAGGTAACCATAATCAGCTGCAGCAAGCATGTCTGTTATGTGTGTGTGTGTGTGTGTGTGTGTGTGTGTGTGTGTGTGTGTGTGTGTGTGTGTGTGTGTGTGTGTGTGTGTGTGTGTTTGGGCAAAGTAAAGGTAATTTTGATCTCCCATTTCTTGCAAGGGCTTTCCTCATATGCAATACTGTATGACCTGAGCCCACTGTTGTTACAGTTACTGTCTGTATACATTTGTCCATATGTTGATACATTCATGATCACTACATGCCTGCAGATGTATTGGTGCTACAATCTACAGACATATTACCGTGTGTTTATTTCTGTTCAGCAACCTTTTGACACATTTTCATTTTCTGTAATGGTACAAGTTATATGAATTGCTTTTCATCCATTATGTCCTAATTATTCCTCATTATATCATTACTTGCATGAGAGTTGCTCCAGATTAATATTTAATATTAACATATGTCTGACTATAGAATGTTCTTGCTGTGCTGTTCTGCCTCTTTTCTTATTCATTAGTTACCTATTTAGGATGTCCATCCGCAGATATGCATAGGGTCTATATTAGAACATTGATGTTTCAGAACATCGAGTGTTCTAATATCGAACCCTATTCAGCAAACGCTGAAAATAGCGAAGCTGCAGCAAACCAATTTTTTTCCCAGGGAAAGAATTCAGTTGTCCGTCTCTGTCGCTTCACTATTTTCAGTGCTGTGGTGGAACGTTACAGGTCGGGTTCAGGTAAGTGTGCGATTGTGTGGATGTGAGGGTTAGGGTGGGTTAGGTGAGGTAGGGTTAGGGCGCGGGTCAGGTAAGTGTGCAATTGTGTGGATGTGAGGGTTGGGGTGAGGTAGGTGAGTTAGGGATAGGGCACGGGTGAGGTGAGTGTGCGATAGTGATGGACCTTAGGGTTAGGGTTTGGGTTAAGGTAAGTGGATAGTTAGTGGTGTATGTACAGTTTAGTGTAGGGTTAGATGTAAGATTTTAGGTGTATGTGTGTGGATTGCTGTTTGGTGTGCTTGTGTTGTGTGTAAGTGTTTCAGAACAGAAATTTTTTCCCTAGGAAAAAATTCTCTATTCTGAATGTTCGATGTTGTCAGCGTTCACTGAATTGGGTTTGATATTAGAACATTTCCCTAGGAAAAAATTCACTGTTCTGAATGTTCAATGTTGTCAGCGTTTGCTGAATTGGGTTCGATATTAGAACATTCGAAGTTCTGACACTTCGATGGTCTGATATAGACCCTATGCATATGGTACAGGTTACATGTTGTCCACATGTGCACATTATGTACACACTATTATCATTTCTGGCACAAGTGTTGGTTATTATCATCAATTGTGGCACAACATACAGTTCATCAATTGTGGCAGTTGAGTGTCAATCCTTGTGGAGAATGTATCTGCATTATTACTTGCCCTTGTTTTATAAGTGGTATGGGTTTAGTCAGTGGCTCTGTGGACTAGAACTCAAGGGAATCGTGCTATGTCATAGGTGGTTTTCAGGGCTGCATAATGTTCAGCAGGTGTTCCAAGTGGCTGTAAGGCTGATAAGTCTCTTAGACTGGAGACTTCCAAGATGAATGCACACTGATCAACAGCTTAATTTCAGCTCTCCCAGTGTGAAAAAAGAAACAGAAATATCTGAGTAAAATTCAGTTATTGGCTAGATGCCAGCAAAGAACAAATTTGGAGGACCTGAAAGCAAATCAAATAGAAAAGATGAAGAAAAATCCCTGACTGGGAAGAGTCCATCAGCTGTCAGCAAAAAGCAGTTCAAGCTCCAGCTTTGGCACAAAAGATGACTTGTAGTAATTTAGAGGAAAAATAAATCAAATGCACTCAAAGGTGATTTAAATAAACACTGAAGGAGTATATCCACTGAAATAACAGGCTGGAAAAAATAAAAGAAGCTTTAACTAGCAGCTCAAACAAAGTGAGACTTCTCAAGAAGAGCAGTTTCAAAAACTGGTAGAATTAGAAGACAGAATGTGCAGAGACAACCTGATATTTTTTGCTATACCAGAGAAACTGGAAGGAACATACTGCATCAATTTTAAGAAAGCACAGATAAGCATCTGGAGTGGTATTTCACAACAGGCTTTGTTAACTGAAAGGCATATCAAGTGTATGCTCCAAACCTGGCCATGAAATAGCAGCAAAGACTTGTAATGTCAAGAGGCAGGTGTGAGATTCAAGATGCTGTATCTAGCTGTCTTCAGAATATTTTTTTCCTGGGGGACCAAGGACATTTTTTAATGCAGAATAGGTTAAGGAGGAAATATAACAGTTTATCTTACAAAAAGTGAGCCATCAAACAGAAAGGGATACTGCTTCTCATTCTTCTGACAATAAAGCTCATATAGAGACTTTGCCATTGAAATCTTTTCCAGTATTCCAAAATAAAATTCTTGAAAGACAGAAAAAAGCATGAGGTGACTAAAAGAATCAGAAGTACTTTGGACTTGAACCAGATTCTGGTGTTGGGAGAGGGAGCTGAACAGGAAGAAGACCAGTAACTCTGAAATTAATGAATAAATGTGAGATTATAAAGCATCAATCACATTTGTGAAATATGACTTTGCAAGAAAAAGTTGATGAGAAATATTGGATTTTTGTTGACTTTGTTAAACTTGTGGATGGACTGTAAAACATATACCCCATTTTATGTCATTAATGTTTAGAAGGACAGTAAAAGCGGAAGAAAGCAACTGTAAGTAAAACAAGTTTTGTTCTTAATGGTATACATATAGAATATTTCATGATGTAAACTGCATGCTATATTGTAAAGCAGTTTGGGGTATTTTAAGTGTGGGGGTAGGGGTCAGTCTTTTCAGTGATTGTTGTATGTGATAAAGATATTAAAGTAAACAAGCATTTTTTAAATGTAAGCCATCTAGTCTTTACAATGTAAAAAGAGAACCACTGGACAAAAGTAACTTTATTTTAATGTGCACTAATATTGGGCTGGGATGGCATGTGGGATATGTAGAGATGAGATTTTGTTCTTATTTTTGAAAAGGTGACTGGATTAATGCCCATGGCTTAATCTAAAAGCAAGTGATTGGGACACTGCAGTGGTGCAGCATTTAATGTTGACATCTCACAGCAAGAGTTCATCTAGTCTGATTCTTGGCTGGGGTGCCTTCTGTGCAGAGTCTGCATGTCCTCCCTGCATTTGCATGGGTTTCCTCTGGGTGTCCTGGTTTCTTCCCACATTCCAAAGGCATGCATCTGGAGAGCTTCTCCTCAGGCCTTCACTGAAAATGGGCTGTGGCCCAGTCGGACTTTTCTGATAAACAAATGTTAAATAAATAAAGTGTTTTCTGTAAGCAAGTATGCTATGTTTCTAGCATATGCATTGTTGATATTAGTTTTTTTTTTCCTTTAGCAAATGTTCAGTGTCTGCAGCTGAAGAAGTACATTCTGTTCTGTTCTGAGTGAAACAAAGATTTCTTGATGTATCTGCAGAGCTGTTAGCTGTTTTTCCTCATTACTGTCCATGTTTCCATGGAGGCTAGCTGCATGCAGGTGCAAGCAATTAATCCTGATTGTTCTGAGCATTCTTTGCTGGGGAAATGCAAATTGTAAGGAACAAGAGCAAGCATTTCAATAAAGAAAATGAAGTGACTAAGAGATAGCAGTTTCCCTATCAATCATAATACTTTAATGCCTTTAATAAAACATTGTATAATTTAGTTTTATTTAAAGACAGCCTTTGCACTTTTTCTTAAGGCCAAAAAGTAATATTCTTTGAAAGCATGCATGCATTTTTTTTTCACATTTGGGAGGGGATTATAGATAAAAATCACCTATCAATATAAGTAAGAGCATCAGTTGTAACATGCACTTTAGCATGGATAACCTTCATTTTAGGTTAGGTAATGCCTGTGCGTGCAGCTGTCAATTTTGGGTTATTGTTCCTATCTTGATGGTTCAACTTAATGTTTTGAAGTTGTACATAGTTTTGGGCATTTTTTATAAATTAATAGGTTATGATGGTGTTCTGAAAATGTATTTAGTTTTTTTTTTGTTGTTTGAGGGTTTTCATTAAAACAAAAAGTCTTGAAAAATGTTACATAGGTTCAAATGAAGATGACAAGAAACAAATGTATAACAGATCAGCCAGCCAAACATTAGTGTATGCATTTAACACAATAGTTAGAAATATGCATTCAAAAAGATTTAATGTATAATATGAAGAAACAAAAACTTCTATTCATAATGCTCATAATATCCATATTATTTGGAATGTAAAATGCCTTACAGGTATGGACAAAAAAGGTAAGAGTATTGAATTATATTAGGAAATGCAGAGTGCAAATAGGCATGCTGCAGGAGACACATTTGGAAAGAAATTAGCATTTAACGAAGAAAGGATTTCAAGATGGATATTCAGCAGAACATCAGGGACAAAGAAAAATTGAATAATTATACTAATTGCTCCAATAGCAATAGAAGAGGGAAAATATAATAATGGTAGATCTGTAATAGTAAAGGGCTTTTGACGAGGAATCAGGATTACACTAGCAAGTATTTATGTTCCACCAACAGCTGTTATTATCAAGTTTAAGAACATTTTGGGAAAAATAATCAGCTTTCAGCATGGAATATTATTATATGTGGGGAACAGAACTTGATTTGCAACAGTAGAGATGAATCTGGGGTACTAAAAAGGGAAAATATAACAAAAGAAGATAGATTTTTGAATACATTTATGAAAATCTTTGGTATGGAAGACATGAATTCAGTAGTAGAATTCAGAGAGAACAATAACTGAGCTAGACTAGATAGAATTATAATTTCACAGGAACAGGTGCATTTAATTGAAAGGTTTAACAGACATTCATTAACTATGTCAGATCATGTACCAATAAAAATGAAGATAAATGTGCAGGATAAACAAGTAAAAATGAGATACTGGTCCTTTCCCACTTACCCGTTAAAAAGAGAGGAATTTAAAGAATAGGTAGTGGAAATTTAGGTTAGGTAATGCCTGTGGGTGCAGCTGTCGATTGTGGGTGATTGTTCCTATCTTGATGGATAAACTTAATGTTTTGAAGTTGTACATAGTTTTGTGCATTTGTTCTAAGTTAATAGGTTATGATGTTGTTCTGAAAATGTATTTAGTTTTTTTTTGTTTGTTTGTTTATTTGAGGGTTTTCATTAAAACAAAAAGTCTTGAAAAAGGTTACATAGGTTCAAATGGAGATGACAAGAAACAAATATATAACAGATCAGTCAGCCAAACAGTGTGTGCATTTTTATACAACAGTTGGAAATATGCATTCAAAAAAGCTGTCATATATAATAGGAAAGAACAAAAACTTCTTATCATAATGGTCATAATATCCATAATATCTGAAATGTAAAATGCCTTACAGGTATGGACAAAAAAGTAAGAGTATTGAATTATATTAGGAAATGCAGAGTGCAAATAGACATGCTGCAGGAGACACATTTGGAAAGAAATTAGCATTTAATGAAGAAAGGATTTCAAGATGGATTTTTGGCAGAATACCAGGGACAAAGGAAAATGTAACAATTATACTAATTGCTAGATGAGGTTTAACAGACATCTATTAACTATTTCAGATCATGTACCAATAAAAATGAAGATAAAAGTGCAGGGTAAAAAAGTAAAAATGAGATACTGGTGCTTTCCCACTTACATGTTAAAAAGAGAGGAATTTAAAGAATGGGTAGTGGAAATTATTCAGAAGTTATTATGGAAGATAGAATTTTCTTCAGAAGTTGTAGCTAGTGAGCAGGATAAAATGAAAATGGATTTTAAAAATAGGATAGAAATAAATGACCAAGAGATATATTTAAGAAGTAATAGGAATTATTTAGACAGGCTGACAAAGGCTAAACTATTGTATAATAAGGGAAACTCACAGAACAAGAAGAGGCACAACTGTAATGTGCTCAAAAGAAAATAAGGGAGTAATTGAAAAATATGCATTAGTTTAGAAGGTTTACTGTTACGCAACTATGTTTAATAGTAATAACCACAAGAAAAAAAAAGTTTATCACAGCAACTTAGGCAATAGAAGGTAGTTGCCAAGGTTAGAGAGCCTTTAACAAGAAAAATAATCAGAGATCCTGTAGAGAGATTTCAGAAAATTAATGAAAATTTGTATAAATCAGAAAAAACAATTAAAATCAAGAAAGGGCACAAATGGAAAAAAAAAAATATATATATATATATATATATATATATATATATATATATATATATAGTCAAAAAACTTCAAAATTTTGATATTTATTATTTTCTCTTCATATGTGCTCCAGGAGTGTTTTTTGGTGTATATATATATATATATATATATATATATATATATATATATATATATATATATATATATGTATATATACATGGATCTAGGACTTTTGTACAAAAGTTCAAAATTCTGAATCCATTACCACCAAACACACTTTGACGAAAGCGTTTTCATCGAAAAAGTGCTTTCATAAAAGTATGTTAAAAAAAACCCACAAAATCTACTTGAATGCACCCCCACATCCCCTCTACTTTAATATTCTCACTCCGAGGTCACACTACAGTGGGTTAAAGGGAATTTTCCCTTATCGCACTGTAGTACAACTGGAACAACAGGCATACTTACTGAAAGTGCTGCTTCGGTGACTAGCACTTTCACGCAAGTATGCTCACCAAATTGGGATTCGGTGAAAGATGCAGTTGAGCATCTGTACGGATCCCATATATATATATATATATATATATATATATATATATATATATATATATATATATATATATATAAAACTTAACTATGCCAAGGTTAGAGGTAGATAAAGCTCAACAGCTCAACAGTCAACAGTTAAGATAGGAAGAGCTGAAAAAAATGTTTAGTTAGGAGGAAACCAAGTGATAAAGCTCTGGAAGGTTTTAACTTTATTTTAATCAAAGGGGAAGCACCAACATCTTGAAATAAAGCTGTGGTGGATGTAATTCCTAATGGTGGTAAAGACCCAACAGACCTAACATTTGTAGACCCATTTCAATTTTAAAACATGGTTATAGCGTTTTTATGTCTAAAGCAGCTGAAAGAAGATGTTGCCAAAATTGATAGATGCAGATTAATGTGTTTTTTGTGGAGGGGGGTGAACATTTGGCAATATTAGTAAAGCAGTGATGATCCAAATGGAAGCAGAGTGTAAGAGAATACCAATGTTGTTGAGTGATCTTGATGCAGAGAAATATTCAACAGAGTAAGCTGGGATATTATGAGTACGGAGATGGAAGCATTTGCATTCCCTGTTAGAATAATAAGGTTAATTAGGAATATATATATGAGGGATCAGAGGCAAGAATTAAAGTGGGACAGTTCCTCTCTGATAAATTGTGTCTGAACAGAGGAACCAGGCAGGGGGGTCCTCTTTATTATTTGCTTTGTATTTATAGGCATTGGCAAAGAAAATAAGGTACCAAGAGGTGCAAACATATAAGTGGTATGGTAATTGAGAAAAGTTTGCTTTATTTACATTCTGTATTATGTTGTACCCAATAGACAGTTTTAGGTCTTTTTTGGATATAAAATTAATGAAGCTAAAACAAAGTTATAGCCATAAATTATGTACCCACACATGAATTGGTTCAACAATACCCATATTTATGGGGACATGATAATATGAGTAATTTAGGAGAATGGATTAAAAAGACTTCTGTTATGGCAGATTAGGATATGTGAGAAGAGACTAAACAAAAGATAATACAAAACCTGAGAAAATGGAAGCTCTTTTTTATAGATATGGATAGTAAGATACATGCAGTAAAATGTTTTTAGTCCCTTTAGTTTTATGTACAGGTCAGGGCGGCCACAGTGGTACAGTGGTTAGCATTGCCACCTCACAGCAAGAGGTTCTCCAGTTCGATCCTCGGCTGGGGAGCCTTCTGTGCAGAGTCTGCATGTCCTCCCTGTGGTAGCGTGGGTTTCCTCCTGGTGCTCCAGTTTCCTCCCACATCCCAAAGACATGCTGTAGGTGGAATGGACACTCTAAATTGGTCATAGGCATGAGTGTGTGCATGTGTGTATCTTCTGTGGAAGGTTGGGTGCTGGGCTGGCAACTCAACACCATAAAACTCAACTGCCAATCATGAGCGGACAGGTGATCTGCTGTGGTGACCCCTAACTGGGAAAAGCTGAAAGAAGAAGAAGAAGTTTTATGTACAGGTCAAGCATATTTTTATCAACCAGAAGAAAAGTTGAGGATAGCAATTTATAAAGAGCTGAAGGAATTTATCTGCGAGGGGAAGAGGACAAGAGTTAAGTGGGATAAGTTGATCCTTCCAACAGATATTTTAGAGCTGCACAGTTAAGGCTTGTATACATAACAAAGTGAAAAGGGATGATGATGTAGCAGGGGAAATTCAAGAAATAAGGAGAGAGTGGGATTTTGGATGCAGACCTTTAAGGAGAATGACAACAGCCATACAGAAGATTATATTCATAAAGTAGCAGAAAGTATTTTAAGAACTAAGCCAACACTAGAATGACTGCAAGTTGAGGTACAGAGAATAGGCAGGAGGTGGCTGGAATTTTCTGGAGAATACTAGAAAGGAATCAAGGTATTGGGAGTATATATAGAGAGAATGGTAGCATGGCAAGATGAGGCCAAGAAGACATTTGGATTTCAGGCTACAGTCTGCCTTTCCTACCAGGGAATGATATCAGAGTAAAGACAAAGATAAAGGGATAGGGGAATCCTAAGTGAAAGACCCACTCTGGTAGAGTTTTTGATTTAATCTAGAACAAAAACTGCTGTTAAAAAGTGATAATTAGTAGGGTATATAAAATATTGCATAATAAGTATAAGAATCAGTCAAAAGAGTTTAGGAAGGATTGGGAAGAGAGACTGGATAAGCAATTTACAAGGGAACAATGGAAGGAAATATGTTTGGCTTCCAACTATGCAATAAAGTGTAGAAGGCTTAGGATTTTTTCATGGAAGTGTTTGCATAGGTATTTTTGTACCCAAGCAGACCTCAAAGAATTTTTTTCCTAAGGTGGATGGCAAATGTCGAAAGTGCGCTAGGGAAGAAAGAGGTAACTGGGAACATATGTTCTGGGAGTGTAATGCATTGGCAGACCTTAAAAATTCCCTACAGAGTACTTTGGCAGAAATACTGGTGGGACACAGCATCTGAACTGCCTAGACATATTAAGGCCTTGTTAAGTTTAATTCTGGTGGCTGCCGAAAAAGCAATTAACTAGGAAATGGAAATCAGAGTATAAACAAACAGCATTTGAAGTACTGAATATTGTAACAAAGATAAAAGAACTGGAAGTGGGATATTTAGAAATGGGAAGGAGCAAATTACATAGAAAGAAATGAAAATTGTGGGAAAAATACATGCAGAATAATGTTTAGAAGGAGGAGTGAGGTTTAAGGGAAGGCAAACAATTGAACAATTTGTGTAATGTTGGATTGATGATAGTTATAAAAAAGAACATATGCGAGATATAATTTATGCAACTGGAAACACGTTAATTTGGTTCATTTTCTTTTATACTAATGTATGTTTGCCTTTATCTTAAGTGATAATTTAATAAAGATGTTAAAAATTCTTTTTGACTGGAAAATAGTATAGGCTTAGTTTTCCCTAGGATTAATAAACAGTTTATTTGACATTGCTTATCTGCAGAGTTTTTACAATTAGACTGAAGGTTCATTTGAATGCTGCTATAAGACCTGATGGATTCAAGTAGCAGGATGTCATCTAGGTAGGGGGGGGGTCAGATTAATGGAAGGCAGGGCTATGCTGAGGTCATTGATGAATAGGTAAATTAAGAGGGGTTTTTGACAGATACTTGGGGCACCCAAAGGTCATATTTGCTGGTACTGATGGGTTATTTTTGGAATAAACCTGGAATGCAGGGTATCTTTCTGAGTAGAAGGATGAGATTATCATTTTTGAATGCCCTGGTCATACTGATAAATACTCTAACTGTAATGCATCCACCATTAATGTTATTATAGATGATATTCATAGTCGAAATTAAAACAGTTGTATTGCTGCAAGCATTGCAAAATCCATGTTACAGAGAAAACCATAACAATTTTTATTTTGCCTTAGCCTTTCTTAACTTGGACATTTCTTGCCTTACTCCACATCCTGCTATTTTCTGATGGTCACCTACTGCTTTCCTTATTATGTCTTCCCTTCCACCATGTCGCCCTCGCCTAGCTTTCCATTTTAAAGAATAAAGCAAGTCATTAATTTAATACTTCTTTTGTGTCCATTCTGTGATCTCCATCCCAGACTTACTTAGTTTGGTCACATTTGCTTTTCCTCTCCCCTTTATGCTATATACCTAGAAAAGCCTTTATTCTCATTTTCCCTTCCTGGTCCCTTCTTGACCCTGTTATTAACTCCCTTTCAGCTTACATCTGTGCTGCTCTCACCTCCTTTGACACTTTTTCCTTGCTTCCTTGTGCTGTGTCTCCTGCACCTCAACCAGGGCCTCCTCCATCTCTCCTTATGCCTCCTGAACCTCTCCTTATGCCTCCTGAACCTCTCCTTATGCCTCCCGAACCTCTCCTTGTGCTTCCTGTACCTCTCCTTGTGTCTCCTGAACCCCTCCTTGTGCCTTCTGCACCTCTCCTTGTGCCTCCTGCACCTCTCCTTGTGCCTTCTGCACCTCCCCTTGTGCCTCCTGTACCCCTCCTTGTGCCTCCTGTACCCCTCCCTGTGCCTCCTGAACCTCTCCTTGTGCCTCTTGTACCTCTCCTTGTGCCTCCTGCACCTCTCCTTGTGCTTTCTGCACCTCTCCTTGTGCCTCCTGCACCTCTCCTTGTGCCTCTTCACCTCTCCTTGTGCCTCTTGCACCTCTCCATGTGCCTCCTGTACCTCTCCTTGTGTCTCCTGAACCCCTCCTTGTGCCTTCTGCACCTCTCCTTGTGCCTCCTGCACCTCTCCTTGTGCCTTCTGCACCTCCCCTTGTGCCTCCTGTACCTCCCCTTGTGCCTCCTGTACCCCTCCTTGTGCCTCCTGAACCTCTCCTTGTGCCTCTTGTACCCCTCCTTGTGCCTCCTGCACCTCTCCTTGTGCTTTCTGCACCTCTCCTTGTGCCTCTTGCACCTCTCCTTGTGCCTCCTGCACCTCTCCTTGTGCCTACTGTACCCCTCATTGTGCCTCCTGTACCCCTCCTTGTGCCTCCTGCACCTCTCCTTGTGCTTCCTGTACCCCTCCTTGTGCCTCCTGCACCTCTCTTTGTGCCTCCTGAACCTCTCCTTGTGCCTCCTGTACCCCCCTTGTGCCTAGTGCACCTCTCTTTGTGCTTCCTGTACCCCTCCTTGTACCTCCTGCACCTCTCCTTGTGCCTCCTGCACCTCTCCTTGTGCTTCCTGCAGCTCTGCTCTACATCCTTCCACCTCTTCTTACACTGTCTTTTATCTTAATAATTAGCTTCTCAGTCCTACTCTGCCATATTGGCTTAATGTTTTCTTTTTGTCTCTTCCTCAAACTCTTGTCCATAGTCCTCTTTATGCCTCTGCTTGTCCATTCCCATACCTTGCTTACCACTCTGTTTGACTCTAGATACCTAACTCATCTCTTCTGCTCAACATAGTTCACTGCCCCAAAACCACATACCATTACCATGGCTTCTGGACTTTAAACAGCACATACTATGATCATAGTTGACTGAGTGCTTGTACCTTAGAATTCCTGGCAAACTCTTCATCATTTAGGACCACATCCATAATTCTGTCATTTCTATTACAGTTCTGCAACAAGTGACTGAGAAATCAAACACGTTTCAACAAATAAAGCTCTGCCAGGAACTCACAATCTCAAAGTTATCTTCTGGCAGTTCACATCCCCATGATTATATCCCCATTTAACTCCTTCCACATCTTTATTTTTCTCTCTCCCAGTCCCAGTTTTTGTCATCTGCCCTCCTTTTATCTTAAATGGCAAAGAATGTATGCCAGGTGTGGAGCTTCCAGTTCCCTTGGCGTCACAGAGACTAATGTTAATCTTTGTCTTTCACATGTCACCTGATGCTTTCCCTTATGCAGATTGCAGCTCTCTTCCTTCGCTCCCTTCTCTTTTATTGATAAGCAACCTGTGCCCTGCCACCTACATGTCCCACTCCATTGCACTGCTTCATGACTTTCTCAAACCAACAGTGTCCACATTTCATTTCCTTTCCTTTCTGTATCACTGTTTATAGCTCTCCATTTTGTTTCCCAAACTCCTTGTACTGCACAGCAATACTATTCAGGTGTGAAATGAATCAATGTCATGTATTTATCAACATTTTGTGTGTGTTTTCCCTCTCTCTGCCTAAGCCTTTCTTGCTAACTCCCACATCTGCTTCTTTGATTTCTATTCCTTCTTACATTTTAGTTTAAAGACACCTTCATAGGTATGTACCTTTCAAGCCCAGGTTTAGGTACCACTGTCCCTTCTCAGTTAAGATGGACACCATTCCCTAAAATAGAGCTACTCTTTTTGCCAGGCTTACCACATCTGCCTACCATTCCCAAACCTCCTTACCACACCCTCCTACCATTCCCAAACTCTCCTTACCACATGCTCCTACCATTCCCAAACCATCCTTACCACATCTTCCTACCATTCCCAAACCCTCCTTACCACATCCTACTATCATTCCCAAACCATCCTTACCACATCATCTTACAATTCCTAAACCCTCCTTACCACATCCTACTACCATTCCCAAACCATCCTTACCACATCTTCCTACCATTCCCAAACCCTCCTTACCACATCCTACTATCATTCCCAAACCATCCTTACCACATCATCTTACCATTCCTAAACCATCCTTACCACATCCTCCTACCATTCCCAAACCATCCTTACCACATCTTCCTACCATTCCCAAACCTTTCTTCATTATCCACAGCCAATCATTTTACTCCCTATTTCTATCCTTCCTGTTTTTGCTTGCAGATGTATCACTACGGAAAAGATTCTCCAACACCTCATTTGTAACATCTGCCTCCCAGTTCCATGATCCTGCTTGCTACAACATCTGTCTGCTCTCTGTCTTGTGACAAATTAATAGTGCTTATGTATATTGTGACATGCATCTACCCCTCCCCCCTTCACTTGGTGATCTTCTTGGTCCATGTCATTTGATATCTTAATAGACTTAAGCCCAGAGACTAGTTTCGCTGAATCTTGGTCTTCTCTATCTTCCCTGCCAAGACAATGACTTTAATTGGTTACTGATTCTGTCTTCATACTGAGACTTCTCCTCTTCACTACTTGTCACTACCCCTTGTACTTCTACCTTTTCACCCGCCAAGAACACCACGCTGGCCTTCCTCACTGTATCTGCAGGCTATTTCGGTTCCCTTCCCTTCCTATACAATGGCTGATATCCATTCTTGCCCCTCCAGTGCTCATCCTACAAGATCTACACACACTGCTATTCAGTCCTGATTCACATTTCCCTCCATCTTCTCTTTTCCAGCTGTTTTTCATTCTTTTTTCTTTGACTTCATGTATCTTGCTGATCCCTACTGTATTGTGTCATTATTATGGACACCACTTTCCTGTCCCCTTGCACCTCTCTTCCATTCTTCTGGCTGATGTCTGCGTGTCCAGTTCTGTTATGCTTTTCTAGTTTCAGTGCCTATTCCATAGATAACAATGCTGCTTGTTGATCTCTGTCCCATCCATCCTTCTTGGTTTCCTACACCATGACAACTGTTTCCTGACTGCATCCCTCATCTTCTTCCTTCACCTTCTTCCCATCTTCCTTTACTTCTCTGACATCTGCTTATGCCATCCTATCATGTTTTTCTCTCCTTCCTATCTTTTTACATCTCATCCCTGTGTCCTGGTTTCCTGCTGCTCCTTTTTCTTTTTGACAAGCCATTCCACTAAATCTCTATCTCCTATACTCTTCCATAAAGCTCCCCTTTTTCCTGCAGATGCTATAGTCCCTGATCCCTATAGATCCTTGATCCAAACCCTTGTACAACACCCTGACTATTCACACATTCTCCTATTCCTGATCCTGTGATCTGCATCAGTCCTGTGATCTGCATCAGTCCTCTCATCCCTTGTCATTCTTGGTTCTCCTTTGGTCTCCCTTTTTATAATTGATTAAGGCCTAGCAAGACCTTTTTATCTCAACTGTTTTCACAGATCTATTTAACAAATACTAAACAAGGAAGCACTTACTGAAGTATCAGGCAAGCAGTTTATACCAACACTTTTTTAAATATATCAGGAAGAAAAATATTGAAAATGTGCACCAGTAATTCTATATTCTAAATTGTGTGTCCTACATAAACCTCTGTCCAGACCTTCTGTGTGTTAGTAGCAGAAAATCAGTTAACACCTAATTCTGCTCCATCAGATACTAGACAAAAATGTGGATGCTTTCCCTATTTCAGAATTTAAGAAGTGAAATTAAAAATAATGATGAAATAAGTCATTGTGAAAGGAGCCCCCCTGTACATGAAATTTACACACGAAATCCAGTACAGAAAAAGTTACTACCTATCTTGAACAGTCACTTCATAACCTAAAAAAATAAGTCTTAAACAAATTTAGATCACAATAAAGATTAAATGAGTGAAAACACAATATTAAGACCAAATAATATGCCTTAAAAGCCTTCCAAATGTTGTATGCTAGTTATTACTTCGAAAGTAAATTGAAAAGTCTATAAATTTGAGTTACAGTATAATCAGTTATTCTGCAACTCACCAGAATAAGAATTGCAAACTTCTTCTTCTTTCAGCTTTTCATGGTTAGGGGTCGCCACAGCGGATCACCTGTCCTCTCATGATTGGCAGTGGAGTTTTACGGTGTTGAGTTGCCAGCCCAGTGCCCAACCTTCCACAGAAGACACACACATGCACGCACTCACGCCTAGGGCCAATTTAGAGTGTCCAATCCACCTACAGCATGTCTTTGGGATGTGGGAGGAAACGGGAGCACCTGGAGGAAACCCACTCGACCACATGGAGGAATGCAGACTCCGCACAGAAGGCACCGCAGCCAAGGAACAAACTGGAGACCCTCGTGCTGTGAGGGGGGAACACTAACCACTGCACCACCGTGGCCACCCAGAATAAGAATTGCAAACTAACTGTTGTAAAACAAAATATCTAAACTTAAAATCAAAACTGTCAGGGTTGTAATATACTAATTGAATGTTAAATAAGTAGAATGTAAAACAGTAAAACAGGTATGTTTTCAAATGTTACTAATCTACAAAATATCTGAATATGAACTTAAGACTAAAAATTTTAAACCATCAAAACTGGACTGCAAAACAATGCATTTTTTTGCCCCCTTTGTGTCATGTTAATGGCCCAACAGCCCCAATGACCCACATCCATGCCAGGTCTACCAGCAAATCTCCATACCCCCCCTGGATTCTAGGGGCATCCCAGGGGGCTCAGCCATCTCCACATCCATCCGGTGGAGGGTTTCTTGTATGCCGTACCCATCCCCCTCCCTTGCAGACATTGCAGTGTATTGCCACACCTCTAGGGCAGCTCAGCCAGGTTCATCCCACCTCCTCTTTGGAACACGCCTCCTCCCAATGACATCCACAGCCTCCACCAGGGATTGTCACATGAGACTCCTGCAGTGCAACCCTCTCCCAGGATAAGCATATCCATCCTTCAAAATAATGCATTCTTGATACGCAAGTAATTTGAAACGCTACCTCTCTTAATAACAAAAACAAGTGACAAACATTGTTTATTTTAGCTCAAGTTATACATCAGTAGCTCCTTCACTTCTTATGTATTTCATCATTTCATTGATCTGTGCCTTACTGTAGACCTTGTAGTACAGTGTAAAATATGTTTTATTCCTGAAAATCCCATTAGAATGCATAAAATCATTCTGAATACATTTTACAGATGGGAAGCAAAAATAGTCTTAAACAATCAGTAATAAAGCAAACTAGAAAATGCTAGTACTAAAGGAATATGCTATCCTTGTTTGTTTATCTTTTTTTAACTTCTAGCATTATGGCTGATATATTTCATATAGGAATCTTTCATATCAGGCTCAGTTGAAGTTTCAAATTCTGTTGATATGAAGTTTGTTTCTTGGCAAACATTATTTTTGGTGACTGCTGCTGTAACCATAAAGATTTCTAGGTTGCATCTCTTGAGGAATGTCAAGAGTCATTATAATTATAAACAGGGTTTCATTCAGAACAAAGTATTATCTGCTTTTTTTTTTAAACCAAGTTATCTTGTTGCTTCTTTTCATTCTAAAACAAAAGGGTGGTTTTGAAAGAAGTTCCCTACATACCATGTCTATAAACAACAATAACGTTATCCACAATAGAACAAGGATGTTAGACATTCTGACCGATCCTTTATCTCATTTTCAGTCTGACCAATCATTTGCCTTATTTACAGTCTGACCAATCATTTGCCTCTTTTACAGTCTGACCAATCATTTATCTCATTTATGGAAGGGAGATAAGGTTGACCATTAACTAAGAAAGCATTTGCACATTTTGAAGAACTGCATTCTCTTTTGCCTTGATGAATATAACAAAAGTTTGAAATGGAGTGGTTTGACCTCATTTTTCTATGAAAGTAGCTAGTACAGCTGTTTTCTTCAAGAATGCCACAGTTTGAGATATTAAGTGAAGGCAATGATATGTGCTTTAATTTACACATTCAAAGGAATTATAGATTGCATCATTACTCAGGAGCTAGGTCAGGTTTTACCTCACCTGTACAACATAGTTTGTTTCATTTTTGTCATCTTCATTTCTTGGGTCAGTCTGGTACACTGCTTGTATTCCACTTCCATAGAAAGAAAACACTGGCAGGCATTTGGGATGATGAATAAAGCTTATATCAGGTACTCATCGTAACAGAAGGTCCCTGAATTATATCCATGTTTTCTATTCTAAGCACTGATTGGTCAAGAGCCCACTTTTACCTGTGAAGTCAGAGCATTGTGTGTGTGTGTGTGTGTGTGTGTGTGTGTGTGTGTGTGTGTGTGTGTGTGTGTGTGTGTGTGTGTGTGCACATTCACTTATACTACAGGAAGCTAGAATTCTGCTACAGTTCCTGGTATCTGTGTGATGCCTACCTTAGAAGAGATGGTCAGGGACTTGCCACTTTTATGTCATCCCATGACGCACACTAGTGGGATAGAACAGGGTTGTAACACATTGGGCATGCAAGCAGATGTCCTACACCACATGCACTGGGGTAGGGGGCATACAGTTTGAAGACACTGCATGCCTGTATTCCAGGTATCAGCAGAGTAGCATTCAGAAAAAGTGACCTTAACTTGAATACTTACATATGTGACAGACCCTTCTGAAGAGGGAGACCCAGCTAGCAATTGGTCATGTAGGAGGGGTTCCACTGCCAGCTACGCTTCATTACTGACAAACAGGTGACTTGGGCATGCTTGGATTTAATTGCTGTGAAATTACATTTTTTTTATTGGTTTGCTTTTATCCCTGCATGAAATTTAGGAATCAGCTTTCCACTTGGTGATGTTATACTTCAACTATGTTTACACCATGTACTCATATCAAACACACTTTCATAAGGTTATCCGCACCTATTGACACTAGCTAACATTCCTTTGGAATCCTAATATCTTTAAATGCTTGTACATGCCATAGAGTAGGATCATAAGATCATAGGAAGTTACTAGGCTAATGCTACCAGGGCCCTTACAAGTCTAGCCAAATTCTACCCTTATTTCCATGATCAGCACCTAATGTCCCTGTCCAAGAAGGACACAAGTGGAAGCTCCAGAGTGAATTTATGGTTACACATCCAATTATCCAGACTGCATTTGAAGAGGGCCAATGAGGTACTCTGTTTGACATGAAGTGGGAGTCTGTTCCAAAGGTGTGGTAACTTCTGGGAGACAAATCTGTCCCTCCAGCAGGTTCTATTAATGTCACATACCAGGTTAAGGTCTTTAGAACAAGTAACCCGTGTACCATGTGACTTACGGATATGCAGCATTTCCAATAAAGCAGGGTCAAAGATTGCCTTATATACAAGGCAGAGATCACTTCTGAGTAGTTTGTAGAATAAAGTGATAGTGATTTCAGATTATCCACATAGGATGGATGCTGAAGACCTTGAATTTTCCTTGTGAGGAACTTTTGTGGTTTTTCCAGTTGCTGCAGGTGCTTGGAAAGGTACATACCAATAGAGGCATTGTACTCAATTATTGACCTGATGAGGGAAGAGTAAAGGGAGGTTATAACTTCCTTTTTTCTGGAAACAATGCCCTTACTTATGAGATGAGCAATATAGAATGCCCTTCTTACCATTGTGGAGACATGGTGGTTAAAGGTAAGGCTGTTGTCAACCTGTGTTCCCCAGTCTCTCACCACTGAGTGCATACTTAAGTTGTTGCTTTTGATGTAATAGTTAGCAGGAACATCACCCTTACTGAAAGGAATGATAATACATTTTTTTGCATTGAGTTTAAGGCCATGACTTTGGCACCAGAAGTTTGTTTGTGTAAGACCCTCTTGTAGGATGTTGACATCATTTGGAGATTCTATAGCCACTTCCAGTTTGCAGTCATCAGCAACCTTTGTCAGTCACAGACCTTTAGCCTTTGCTTGTACTTAGGATAAACAGATTACAAACAGTAGAGGTCCCGGGACTGATCCTTGTAGAGCACAACTTGTTATGGGTCTGCTGTTGGAGGTGGGTTCCCCTATTTTCACTATATGGGTTCTGTCAGTGATCCAGTTAGCGACCCATCTAATGATATAAGAGCTGATACCTATTTTTTCTTTTTTTTTTTCTTTTTCCAAATCTTTTGGGTTTCTGATACCATGATGGAAATGGGCCCCATTCCTAAGTCAAAGCACAATTAAAGTTCATGAAATTTGTATTGTTTCAATCTTTGATGTCAGCCAAAAATGCTCTTCACAGCACCCACAATGTGCCCATTAAAGACTCCTGCAGTCCATATGGAGTTATATACAACATATGTAAATATACTTGTCAAATCACTAAGGGCTTTTCATCCAGAAAGAGGTCATTATCCCACTGTACTCATCCCTCATTAGACCCATTATAGAATACAATGCCCCATTTGGTATGTACCTCTCAAGACATCTGCAACTACTGGAAAGGCCTCAGAAATACCTCACTAAAAGAATCACACGCCTAAAGCACATGCCCTATGCTGACCACCTTAAAAAACTTCAGCTATACTCTGTTGCATATCGTCTACTCCAAGGCGATCTCTGCTTAACATACAAGGCCATGTCAAACCTAGAGCTGTTGAACATGCTACACTTTAAGAAATCCCAATCCCTCAGAGCCACACGCTCCAGGGATCTAAACCTCATCATCACAATAAACAAAACATGCTGGAGGGATAGGTTCCTGACCCAAAGACTCCCCAGACTCTGGAATAGACTGCCCATACATGTCAAGCAGAGCACCTCTTTGGCCCTCTTCAAAAGAAACCTTGATGATTGGATGGAAGAAAGGAAATTCACCCTGGTGATCACGTCAATCGCCCTGCTAGACAGGGATCCAGGGAAGTAAATAGTGTGGGAAGAAATAGCCAGGAAATTGTTATGACTAGGCTTGTTTAGGCCCTAGGGCCGATAGCCTAGTACCAACCTATGAACCTATAAGACTCATTGCTCCTACTACTATTGGAACTATCTGGGTATCTTTCTTCTACATTGCTCTCATTTCTGTTTGCAAATCTTGATATTTTATAACTTTGTGTTTCTCTGTATGCAAGACAATGTAGTCATTGGGTGTAGCAATTTCAATGATCATATCTACTTTCGTCTTCTCTTCATGGACCACCATATCTGGTTTTCCCACATCTATCTTTTGAACTGTTGGTAACGGGTGATCCCATGTGATGTAGATTTCATCATTTTCTATAATGCTTTGTGGCTCATGTTTCCACTGTTTTTCAGCTACTTCGATACAACAATGTTTGGACAATTCCCAGTGCAACGATGTTGTCATATTATTGTGCCTTTCAGTATACAATCCTTCTGCCATTAGTATGTCACAACCAGCAACAAGGTGTCCAACTGGAGTGCAACTGTTTCCAATTCTGTTTTACAAAACCTACATTTGTTTGTTTCTCCCACATGTTCAATGGACTTTGTAAACCAACATGTATGTATCCCACTAATTTGGGCTGCCCATATTAACCTTTCATCTTTTTTTGGTTTGAATTTGCCTCCCCTTAGCCATTCGTGCATTTGATCCTGATCAACATGAGGTTCTTCCAGAAGTTTTCTACACTTACAACTATATTTATGCATTTTTTACATTTCTTGCCTTTTCATCTGGTCCTTCACCTTATATTCTTTCTTTTGTTTTTTTTTTTTTGGCACATTCAGTTGCTGCCTGATTTTTACTACTTCTGGTTTGCTTTCCATTCCTGCTTGACACTGATATGCTTCTGCTAGACTAAGCAGGGAAGTCATCTTAGATTTATTCTCCTCATGTTTCAAAACTGTCAATACTTTTGAGTCTTGTGCAGTCAGCAGATATGTGTGGTGTCCCACAGGTACAGATCTATACATGTAATCAATTTCAAGGAGGCCCATACCTCCTTATAATCTTGGTATGCAGTGATTTTTATAAATCATTTGGTGGGCATGAAGCATCCTTCTTGTTTTCCTGTATAATATATCCAACATGTTTTGGGGCCAGTCAATCACTCTAAAATTGTAAGTTAGGACAGGAAGAACAAATTGGTTTATAGCTTGAATTTTGTTCCTAGATGTCAGTGCTGTTTTCAGGATTAATTTAAGTCTTCTAAAATATTCCTTACTAAGTTTTATTCATACGTTTTATTGTTAATCCTATATCAGTTCCCAAATATTTATACACTCCCTCTTGCTCAAGTTCTTTTATATCACATTCTTGTCCCAAACTGATGTTTTCCTGGTGCTGCAGTTTTCCTGCTATAAAGGTTGTTTTGCACATTTATCAAGACCAAATTACATTCTTATATCATCTGAAAAGTTTTGACTACTGCCAGTTGTGCTCTCAATTCCTCATCTGATGAGCTATACAGTTTAAATCATTGACAAAGAGAAGATGAGAGATTACACTTTGTTGTTTTCTAGGAGTCAAATTATAGACATGGCCTAATCTGTTCAGTAGACAGCTTAAAGGGTTAAGAGCAAGACAGAATAGCAGCGGTGACAGGGAGTCACCCTAGAATATGCCCATTTGAATTTTTATCCCTAGACTAATTAGTTTGTCTTTTATCATGGCTTAATTGCAAAGTGGTCTGCCACTGTTTCATGGTCACTGTAATGTAATTGATCTTACACATTTTTAAGCACTCTTTTATCCATGAATGTGGGATACTATCAAATGCTTTTTAGTAGTCAATCCATGCCATACTTAGATTCTTCCCCTTTTTACAATTCTCCATTATGACTTTATTTAGCAACAGATGATTCTTTCTTCATATGACTTTCTTTTGTTACCATTTTGTTCTATTGCCATGACTGAATTTTTTTCTAAATTACTAGAAACTCTGTTGGCATCAATTCCAGGGTATGGTATATACATTGTTGGAAGACAAGTTATTGGTCTATAATTTTTAGGATAACTTTCAGTTCAGTCTTAAGTTGAAAGATTATTTTTCCTAATGTTAACCAGGTTGGTGTCTGTTTGGGGTGTGCATATAAATAGTTCTTACTCAAGACTAAATCTTCATGCAAAGATGTTAATACTTGTAGCCAGAAGTTAGGCACTGCATCTGGGCCTGGGGGTTTTAAATTAGAGGATTTTCTTAACTTTATCTCAATCTCTTTGGCAGTTACTTCATCCCATTTCATATACTTGAACTTCTTATTCTTTCTTTTACTTCTTCTATCCATTTAGCATCTTTGTTATGTTCCACATGATCTACATAAATATTTCTCCAAAATATATCTATTTCTTCTGTTTTAGGTGGTGTTTCAGTTCCTTTAACCCTGTTTCCCAATTCTCTATAGAATTTTTTAGGGTCATCAATAAATTGCTTATTTTGTACTTTTCCTTTATGTTTATCTGTGTATCTTCTAAGTTTTTCTGCATGTGCTGAGATTTTTAGTTTAGTATTTGCAATAGTGCAAGATAAATCCTGATCCGTTATAATACTGTACATTGCTTTTATCATGTCTGTCTTTCTGAGTATTTTTGTTGATCTGTTCCCTCTTCTATACTCTTTTAACAGTGACACTTCTTGTCTTAATTGCTTTATAGTTTTCTCAAGTCTGTACTTCCATGATGGTATTCAATTTCTCCCCTTCCTTTGCTTCACTACCCTGTGTTCTTGTGGTAGAACTTTATCAGTTATTAATTTAGCTGCACAGTAATATATCCTGTTTACTTCTGTTATGTTATATCACATGGATCTCTATGGACAGTCCTAATTATTGTATTCATTTGTTGTATCAAACTTCTGACTTTTTGGGTTTTATTTTTCTTCTGCAGTCTATTTCTTTTATTGATCTTAATATGTCTATCTATTAATATTAAATCAAGCAACTCTTCTCTTAACTCATTTTCTTCTAAACTAAGGGCACATTTTTTGTTCTCCATTTCCTGCAGGCATTCTATAGAGAGTTCTGTAGCATCTTCCTGTGGCACATTGTCATCTATTGCTCTTTCACATGGAACTCCCTGGCCTATCACTCCTCAACATTGACTGTGTCAGAGTTGCCAGTTTCCTGTTCCTTCCCTTACTGTCCAGCTTCAAGTGAATGTTTATACTGGTTTCCTGTGGAAGGTTCCAAAATATCTTCATATGAAAACTGCCCAGTTGCTTCCCATTCCAGTGGTTTCTCTTTAATTTGTATGTCTACTGTTCTATCCTGCTGTGGTGCTTTCTGAGTCAGATTTTCTACACTGAATCCTTCACTTTGCAGATACTCCATACTATCAGTTTCTATTTCTTTAACTTCTCCATTGCTAATCTTCTTTTCTACGTTTCCTCTTTGTCTTCTTATTGTTTGTATTGTAAAGCTTTCCATGTCTGGATTCCTTTGCCTGTATATCTCTTCAAAAATCTTTGGTGCTTATCTTTTTGTATTGGTTAGTTTTGCTTTCTCCTTTGCATTAATATTACACCATATTAAATCTCTTTTTCTTTCCCGTGTCCACATTTCTTCTTCAGATGTTAACTGACCTTCCTGTTTCTCTTTACTTTGGGGACTCGTTCCATCATGCTATGCTGTAACCTGTGTTAGACCTTCTACACCGAATCATTTACTCTGCAGACATTCCATAACTTCAGCTTCTGTTTTTTTTTTTAATTCTACTTTACTAATCTTCTGTTCTACATTTCCTCTTTGTGATATTAGTTTTTTAGTGTGAAATTTTCCATATCTGGGTGCCTTTGCCTGTATTTCTCTTTGAATATCTTTGGGGCTGCCTTGTTTGTATTGATTAATTTGGCCTTCGACTTTGCATAAATATTGCACCACATCAGATCTGTGTTTCTTTCCCCTGTCCATGTTTCTTTTTTATACTTTACAAAAATCTATAGGTTCTGTTGTTTATATTTTTGCACTTCCTCAGATGCTTCTTTATTTCCAAACAGATCAAAGTTTCTTGGTCTATATAATGTTTTTCACAAATCTGTTGTATTAATGAACACAAAATTTTATTTGAGGCTTGTGAGAGTTTTTCTTGTGGAAGTATTTTTCATTCCTCTAATTTATCTCTTAATCTTTTTGTATATCTTGTGTCTGGAAATTCTGGGCTTTTTGCATAATCGTAACAATACATACTTTCTTTCTTATCCTCAATAGCCCACTCTATCGTTTTTATGGCTCTTTGTCCTGTAATTCTTTTCTGATTTCTGTGGGCTGCTACTTCCTTCTACAAGAGGGGGCCATCCTCCCCCTGCGCCTGACCTGGCCTAGCCCCATTTTAGGAATGTTTCCATATTTTGAGGGTTCTACCCTGTCATTTTTTCCAGTCCTGGCACCAGTGCGCCTACCAGGATTGGGCACTTTTTTTATCCTGGATCTCGTGCGCTCAGCCATCTTGATTTTTGACCTACTTCTGTCCATGATATGTGCTGTATAAAATATAGCCTATGTGTCAGTGTTGTCTTGGTGAGATTTTGTGAAAAACAGGGTCCACCTCATGAAGCTACTCACTAAGACTTGAGGATGAATTTAATTTCAGTAATACTACTCTCCTTTTCTTGCTGACTTATTATCTCTCCATTCGGACCCCATCCCATTTGGATGATACCTAGCTGGGTGAGTTTGTCAATGATGGCTGAATAGGGGATAGTGTCAAATGCCTTGGCATATATAGGTAGGCTGTATACACAAATTTCCCCTCATCCAGGGCCTTGGTGACTGTTTCAAAGAAGTCCACAAGGTTTATTGTCCTTTGACAAATCCAGACTAAGTAGGGTAAAGTGTTTGGAGATTATCTATATCTTTGTTAATAATGTCCATGATGATTCGCTCCATTTCCGTGCAGATAAGGCTAGTCAGGCTAATAGGTATATAGATAACAGGGTCAGTGGAAGCACCACCTTTGTGCAATGGAATAATGGTGGCCATTTTCCATACAGCTGGGATGAAGCCAGTGCTTAGACAATGATTGAAAAGAGGACACAACGGTGTTGCTAATTCTTGTTGGAGCCCATGTAGGATGCAGCCTGGGATGTTATCAGGCCCCATAGATGCTGTGATTTTGGCCTTAGAGAGGGCGTTTATGACCTGCTCTTTAGAGATACTAGGTAGGGGACAGGTGTTAGGGATGTAACGGGGTACGTGTGGTGGGGACAAGGGATTGAAGTTTTCACAGAACCTGTTGGCCAACGGGTATGTCCACAGGCTCAGTATATGTGATATCATTAACTACCAGTTTGGCAGAAATCTGAGCCTTTCCTTTTAGGTTACGGATGTAATAAAAAAATGCCCTATGGTTGTCTTTAGTTGAGGAAGCTAGTTTGGATTCATAGTTTGCTTTGGAGGACTTCATAAGAAGTCTAATTTGCTTTGTTTAAGCTGAGAAGGGAGTGTTTCCAGTTTAGGCCTCATTCCCTCTTACTCTTTGATAGTGATTTCTTCCTCTTATTGTAAAACCGGTTAATGGCAACTGTCCACCTGGCAGGTTTGCTCTTCCTTGAGGAGCTTGTTATGATCCTATCATTTACCGTCAAGTCAATGCAGTTATACATGTGTTTGTATAAAGCACTAGTGTAGAATTCTGCATAGTTTCATTTGAAGGTGGAAGTGCAGTGAAGCTATTTATACCATCTCATCAGAGGTTATAATCTGCTTTGGAGAAGTTTGTTAGTTTAGTTGCTGCTAGGGGGGGTCAGGTGTGATAGTTACTTCAAATAAGACTGATTTCTGGTCAGATCTCACCAGGGAAGACCTCACAGTAGGGATGCTGCAGTGGTCCCCCATATTGGTAAGCACCAGATTCAGGATGTTGGCACCCCTTGTGGGGGTGTCAACCAGCTGGTCCAGGGCACTGGAGTTAACGAAGTTGAACAACCTTTGAGCAAGTGAATTTGAGCATGAGAAATTTATCCAGTGAATGGATGGGTTGTTAAAGTTGCCCAAAACCATGATGGTCAGATGTATCTTGATAGACTCAAGTAGATCCAAATAGGCAGAGTGAGTGTCCTGATTCATAGAGGGGGTCCTGTAGCTGGCAATGACTTGAATACGTGTCCTACCAACATTTAATTGCACCTGAAGTATCTCCAGGGAATCATGCTGTTTAACCAATCTGGAGGTGTTTTATCTTTAATGAATATTGATATACCACCTCCTTTAGTTTTCACACCTTTAGTTTGTGGTCTAAATGTGTGGAAGGAGGTATAACCCAGTATGGCTGAGGTGCTCTCCATAGCCTTGAACCAGGTCTCCATGACTGCACAAATGTTTGCATCTTCCAAGGTGAGGATAGCTTCCAGTAAGTGCAGTTTTGTGTTAAGACTCCTAGTGTTTAGCAGCATAACCTTGTGGTTGTTTTTAGACAGAGTTTTTATGTCAGGAATTTTGTCCTTGAGACACTGCCTAAAAAGGCACTATGTGGGTGGCAAGAGCCTTGCCCAGTAGCTGAAATCCCAAGGGTGGCAGAGGAAGACCATCTCTGGCAAAGCATCGAGGTCCGTCGATCATGTCATCCCAGGCTGACAGATACTGGATCCCTTTAGAATGACACCAGAAACTTAGCCAATTATTGAAGTCAATCATTTTCTATTTGCATTGAGGCATCGTCCTAGGTGAAGGCAAAATGCTGCTTAAGGCTGGGGACATACCTGCCTGAGACACATAGTCCGAGAGCTGAGCATGTCTCTTTCCATATAGTGCAGAGAAGTATGTCCCAAGCCATTCACACCGAATGGACTATGATGGAGTCATAACAGTACCTGTTGTTAAGAAACTTGAGTGCATGTGCAATATGGCTTATCTTGGTACTTGACAGACAGCTGACTGTGACGTTTTCCTTATCCAGCCTGGTGAGAGAGACATCTGTGTTTCTCATGATGGAATCACCTGTGACTCATATGTTTGGCTTTGTGGTTTTCCTTAAGGGCTGACAGGTGAGACACTGGTGCATGAGCTATTATGTGTATTGTGTTCTGTAGAGGAAGTATTTTGTGTAGTGTGCTTGTGTTTGTGAGGTCTCTGATATTTAGGTATGTTTCTGGTGAGGACCTCCACGTATGTAGGCATGTATGATGTGGGTTTGGGTAGAGTAAGAAGTGAGGTGTGCATGCTGACAACCCACTCATTGTCATATGTACTAACTGGTGTGTGTGAGAGCATGGATTCAAGGTTCTTAATGTAGTTACATCTCTCACATGTTGAGTTTGTGTGGACTAGGAGTAGAGGGTTGTCAGTGAACATGAGGGAGTTGCTATAATGCCTCAAGATGCCCATGTTGACCAAGCTGGCTGGAGAAACTATGGGAAATTGTCTGTCCATAGTGTTATGTAAATTAATATGGTTAAGAAAAGAGGTCGCACTTAGGAATGGCTAGTGGGGGAGAGGTTGTGTTGGTACCTCTGAGGCTAGGCTTAGTGTTCCACCTGACAAGGCTATGAAAAATCTCTGGAGGCCACAAGCAAAGTGGTTAGGGAAAATTTAACAAGCAAAACGTTTGCATCTATAACCACCAGTGGTAACCACAGCTATGCATCAGTACACGATGGTGCGCTACACGCAAATGAGAGCAAACATGGGGCTTAAAATAAAACAAGAAATAACCCTTTTAACCCAAACCAGCTAATAAGGGCACTCTCTCTGATCTGTAGTAAATCACCCTCTAGTAGAGGGGACCCAGACAGCACTCTTCTCTCACAAGGGTGCAGAAAGGCCTTCACCAAAAGTAAAATGTGGCAAAAATCAGTTCAGACAATTAAAGCAAACAGTAGAATGCAAATACAAATTAAAAGTTCAATATAAGAGCAAAGACAGGCACTTATAGTTAGTTGGCAGCCAGAAATGCCTCAGATCTTTCAGTATCTCAGTGAAGAGCTGGTTTTATTTCTCATGCGATACCAAACAGTGTAGATTCATCGTCTGAATCTAGCCTATGCTATAAAATGCAGAAGTACTAGAAATTCAAAGTGCATAAAGTCACAGTCACAACAGCAAAAAACAGTTTAACTAAAGCAGCAGTTTACCAGCAATGCTCAGCTTAGAAGGGTCTAGGCCACACACTCCCACCACAGTGTAGTTTAGATATCAGATTGCACCATATTGATTTTTGGTCTTCAGCCATGTAATTATTATATTCCACATCTTTAATATTCTGTGGCATTTCTTTTTTTACTGATACCAACATCTCCTTGTTATTTGTAGGTAATCTTATATATTTTTCTTTGTTACAGCCAAAAGGTTGGTGTTTTGGATGAACAAAGTCCGTGGATCAGCCCAGCTACCTAACTGTTTAACAAAGTTTAATAAATAATGAATAATAAATAAATTACTATGAACATTCTTCTACATCTTGTTTAATAGCATGTTAAAATGAGATGCTTTGCATTAATTGTATCTTTCCTTCTAGATATTATAATCCCATGTTACTATTTGCTTTCTATAAATATGGGCAAAATCATTGTAACTGTCTCTTTCTGTTCATCTCTTACTATTATTTTTTTAGTCTCAGTGACTCTTCTATAAAAATATTTTTCTGTTTGAGTATATTATTTCTATATTTGTACTTCTTCTGCGCCCAAGCTAAACCTGAAAATGATCCATTTGGATAAGTGTTCTACTCCTGTTAACAAACGCATAAATAAAATAAATAAATAAATAAACTGGAGTTAGTGGGTAAAGTTGTGCTATGCCAATAAGCAAAACAGACAAACAAATTACTAAATAAAGTGAAATGAAATTAATTAAAACTAGGTAGTGTTCCAATCCATACCTCCTAAGCTTTAGAATACCAGCATAGTAGAAGAGGACAACTGCCTTGTTTTTCGCTGAATGAGGTTATCAGAGACAGTATGCACATTTAAGGAAAACAGTGGCCAGAGTATAGTGTATTCAGATGTATACTTTTATGACGAGTGCCTCACATATTTTATTTTTGGATGTTTTTATAATTTTGCTACTTTCCATTATTGCATGCTTTTGCGCAACATGGATCATACGTACAATTAACATAGCGCCATCTTTGTAACATCGTTACCATTTTTTATTGTGTCAGCGGTATAGAATTCACACAGTGAAGTATAAGGCATCAGTCATGTAGAAGGCATCGGAAATTGTAGAATGGAGTCTGCAGGACTACAGCAGGAAGTGTGCTATTCACAGCATCTGTGTTACAAATATCCCTGTTTGTTGAACATGCAGTCTCCATAATGATATTTATTTATTGTCTTTACTCACTAAACACTTATTTGTTTCCCAGATTGCACTTTGCCATCAGTACAGCTGTCCCCTTTCTTGTCTGCTTCTGTGTTTCTTACATGGCCTACCTACTGTTTCCACTCTAAGTTCTCTCTTCCCTTAGTGTTTTCAGACCCTTCTTCCTCCTGCTTTTCTTCACCTCAGCATTCTTCTGTTCATCCCAATTCTACTGTATCCCTACAGTGATCGCCTTCCTGTCCCTTTTCACTCTATTCCTACCTGTGTATCTACTTGATGAGACAGGTTTCATTGCTTCTTGTACTATAAAGACTGATTCAACACAATCCAACTCAACAAACCTCAGGGACATGCTTTAACATGGATATGTAAGGGGGGGGGGTGACAAGTTCCCCCTGTCCTCACTACTAGTACTGAAAAAGCCAGGCATTGACGAATAAGTCTCGACAGTTTGAGCTTCAATCAAATCAGCCATGACAAAATGCACAGGACCCTTTGGGCTGACTGCCCTTACTTGTCCACTTCCATCTTTCTGTCCTTCCAGTGTTGCCCTGCCTGGCTGCCTCTTTGGAGATCAGATGTCTTGGATGAGTAGGTACAAGAGTACATTGCCATTAGATTACTGTGGAATAATAACTCGGAATTTCCTCATTACACTTCTTTGGGAGAATACATTCTAATTTTCATAGTTTGGCTTTTCCACCATTGACTTTTCATAGCAATTTCTGTCATTTGTCTGTATGGACATCAGTATATCACACTTGTTGAATAATGGACTGCAAGAGAGATTAATCTAGAAGTCCTTAAGTTTTCAGCTACCACGTGTACTTTTTTGAAAACTACGCTGCTGAATTCTGTAACTTCTAAACTGCCCTATAAAAATACCAGTGCTAGCATTACTTGTAAAGCAAATGTGGATGCACATAAAATAATGAATTATTATAACTATAGGCTCTAAGTAATCAATCCAGGTCACCATTATGTAGATAAGACTGTAACAGAACTACAGACATAGCCAAAACAGATTTAAACTGTTTCAGAGTCACTTAGGGAGCTGTTTGTACATGTAGAAAAAGAGTTTTGGAGAACTGTTTACAAAAAAGTCTATATTCTCAGCGTAATGTACCTTAGCTCTTACATCCCTCAATGAAACTATTTGTTGTGAAAGTGGGGCGTGATAAATACTTTGTCAACAAAGAGTAAACACAAGTAAAGAAAATAAAAATGAAAACATAGGTGTACATAGCTCACTTTGCTTTACTTTTATCACATTGTTCTGTATTGTATTTTAAAGAATTACATTATTTTTGTCTGTTTTTCCTTCTGATTTCTTTTGTTTCACCTCCCAAATCTTTACTATGGATCACATTTTAAACATGTTAGTTCTATATACATTTTGTTTTCAACATATTTCAAATGATAATTTAATTTATAATTGTCAAGAATTACATGTATTGATGGTACGCTAGCCTCTGTCATTGTCTCATTGTGTAATGAATGTTACCTTCTCATTATAAAACCCCAATACCAGTATTTTACATCACTGTTAATTAGAAGAAATGTCACATTAGCAACCGTTAATATGATTCATTGTAGAACCCTAATAAATGTATTTTGCATCACTGCTAATTAGATGAAATGCCATGACTGCAGCTGTTAAGATGACATCTAATAATGTTTTTGCTAATGACCCATCTGATAAAACACGAGTGTTTATTCTAGAGTAAGAAATAATTATCTGTCCTGAGCTACTGTTGTCTACAGTTCTGTACCCTGGGTGAAACTAACATACCATCTCTGTTTGCAGCATTGTTCAATCTGATACCAGTGGGCCTCAGAGTTGTTGCCGTTCAGGGGGTGAAGACCGGGTTGTACATAGCCATGAATGGTGAAGGGTATCTCTACACATCAGTGAGTATTTTAACTTAAACAAAACCACTGTGAAGCATTCCTTTTAATTAAAATATTTATTACTGAAAAGCAAAACACAGAGACTACTGAGTGCTACAGAATATACCGCTGTTCTCTGCAGCATACTACACTGCATTGGTTGTAATGATCATTTTAGAGGCTTGAAACAAACAATCCTTCGAAAAATATAATATATCATAGCTGTGTACTCTAGAGCTGACTATATATTCTGAATTACTAACAGATCAGTTTGTTGTAGGTTGCTCATTCAGTTCAGTCATTGACGGTATTTGTATTGCTGTCCAACAACTCTAGGTCTTATTTTTATTTGCTTTATTTTATTTATATTTGTGTACCAGGATAGTGCACTGAATAAAACTGACCAATTGCATGCATAGCCTCAGTGATAAAATGTAGCTGGAATTTCACAGATGCAGTGAAATGCAATTGAAGCGATGTTACACTTATTTTACAAGAAAAGTCTCTAAGGCAATAACAGACATGATACTAAGGAAGAAAAAAGTGAAAAAAAAAACGTTTTCAAAAGTGAAGACAGCATTTATTTTATAAAGTATTTTTTTATACACAGTAAAGCAGTTCATTACAGGTTTAACATAAAATTAATGTAACATAATGTCTGATAACAAGTGACAGTTTTTAAGTATTTCAGATTATGAAACATTCCTGTGTGTGTGTGTGTGTGTGTGTGTGTGTGTGTGTGTGTGTGTGTGTGTGTGTGTGTGTGTGTGTGCGTGTACGGTTTGGTGAGCTGAGGAGCCACAAAGCTGAACATTTTTTTATATTTTGAAATTTTCCAGGTCTGTTTTGAGATTCATTATACTCCTTCCAGTGTTGTGATAATTACAGAGATACATTCTAGGAGCCTTCAAGTTCACAACTGAAATGTGCATACAAGAAAAATAAATAGAAGTTACATACATACTGTATGTGTGTGTGTGTGTGTGTGTGTGTGTGTGTCTATGTGTATAATCATCAACAAATAAAATAACACTCTAACACACTGTTTTAGTAAAATAAAACCTGCTTGTGAAGCTAATCAAACACATGTAAAAACACAAACACGCACACACGCACAATCATACACAGATACTTTATTATTCTAAGCCCTATTCATATCATTTGCAGCAGAAACATATTACAAATCGAACTTTTTATAATTTATTGCTGTGTTTTTGTCAGTTCTTATGTGTCATTTGAATCAGAAGAGGATGGCTTTATCTCTCATTTTGCTACTTATTTTCAGTTATTGCAAATCTTTAGAGCCTTCATAACTGACAGCTGATCAAATAACATCGGTTCTTGGGAGTTAGGCATTTGATAAGCTAGTAACCCTTACAGTTTGAAGTTACATAGACCTGTGCTGACGTCATCTTCATTTTTGCCCCAACTGTATTTCATTTAAATAAACTGTCATTTTTCCTGTTTCTTATTTCAATGTTTTTGTATCAAAACCAAAATTTAACCTCCTGTAGTCAGAGACTGGTTTGTTTATGGAAAAGAGGTCCTCACCCTGGAATACTTTATAACATTATACAGTAGTGTAATGGTTTGCAGTGGTTGGGATCTGCTGCATATGTATTTCCTCTTGTGAAATGAGTATGAATTCATATAGTAATTCTTTTCTTTATGACAAGCTAACTGCTGTGCATTTCTTGGAGACATTTTCAGTATATTTTTTTTTTACTTTTGGCACCACGGGATATCCACTGATACCACATTCCATTTTGCCAGAAGTTGAAAAGTCAGTGGAGTACAATACATAGTCCAAGAAAAACAGCTCACGATCAAAACATAAGTCAGCCTGTAGGGCTCTTTTTTATGTGTTACATTGTCTCTTACAATATGTCATATATAAAATTATGATAATGACTGCTTCTGTTGAGCTCACAATATCTAGAAACAGGTTTTGAGGATTTTATGTAAAAAGGATATGGATTCACTTAGGGTCAGTGATCAGATGTGTTCCTATACAGTCATGGGCAGTTATCTTCAGACTAGATTTAAACTCACAACTGCTTCTTAGATTATGGCAACAAGATAGGCAAAGATCAAAATTTGCTATTAAAAAAAAAAAAAAAAAAATGTGTGTGTGTGTTAATAATGTGAATGAGGAAGTAAAACCAAAAGCACATACATTTCACTGACAGAATCAAAGTAGACCATTGGGGGGTATGAATAAATCCTGCAGGCTGCATTAGAAACTGGGGTATGTAAATAAACAGTAGTGTTAAATACAAATAATAGTGAGGATAGGTACTATGGAAAGAGAAAGATGTGAAGCAAAAATGAAAATAAAATTAACTTGTCATGTTTGTTGCAGAAGTATGCAGTAGTGAATTTAACATGAGCGTAGAACTATCAATGGGTGATATTAGTTTGCACAACTAACCTGCCATTGCTCAATACTAAGACACAATTCAATCATTCTAGAAGTCTTAAGTGTAGCTGACAGTACTGAGCATGCTCTAAAGTAAGTAGCAAAGCAAGATAATCACAATGTTTTGCAGGATTGAGACATGAATTTTAGAGGTTATAACCCAGCCATAGAAAATGTTATATAAAAGCAAACATGGAGAGTACAGCCTAAGCCTTAAATAAAAAAAATGTATATTGTGCAGCCTTATCAGGAGTTTTAACTGATGAAATAACTATATTTCATAAAGCATATAGTGATTACACAGAGCAATACATGAATATAAATCTAGCATACGCATGAAGGAAATGCAAGTTAAGTTGCAAGACTTGGATGCAATAGGTTCATGGGTAGTTAGTAAGCATGTAGTCATAAGTCCTTTGAGGAGTCTAGCCATGTTTGCCCATTACCCCAGAGTACTGTCTGGTTCAGTTGCTTACCAGAGTCACATAATAGGCAAATGGGGACTGTGGGGAATCGAACTCTTACCTACAGGAATCAGCTCATTAACAGCTTATAGCCTCAGTCCTCTGTGTTAACTGCCAGACAAGCCATGCTACTAAGTGTGGTGCTATCAGCTTGATCTACTTCTCTTACTGTCTCACCAATAATCTTCCATCATTCTTGACGGAATAAATTCACATCTGCTTAGACTAAGATTTCAAATCAGCCATGAGCTGCTGTTTTTCTGGCTTAATAGGAAGGATGTATTTGGCAGTCAAAAATTAAAAAAATATTATTTAGATATGCAGTAAACAGTAGTACAAGTACAAAACACCATGGTATATTTTAGGAAGTGCCACAGACTATGCAACATGTATGCCATGGGATTGATATTTTAGCACATCTGAAGCCATGCCATTACAATTCTAATGGATGTTCATGTTTTTTGGTATTGCTATACCAGTCTGTCACGTGATAACTTGTGCCAAGCTGTTGTAAGTTTTATAAGTTATATTCTAGTTACGGGTGGCACATGCCAGTCTGTGAAAGGATATTCAGAACTTTCAGGGAGAGTTAGAATGGAAAATAAATGGGGGGGGGGTATTGAGGTGTGAATAAGGTGTTAACGCATAGATGATTTATGTGATGAATGAATCACATAACTATTAAATGTCCCATTCC
The DNA here is from genome assembly GCF_019279795.1 of Protopterus annectens. NCBI lineage: Eukaryota > Metazoa > Chordata > Ceratodontiformes > Protopteridae > Protopterus > Protopterus annectens. Next base: position 1,441,182,637 of record NC_056735.1, on the reverse strand, counting down.
AATGTATAAGTGTAGTGTGAAAGATTAGTAAGATATGTTACGTGGCCCTAGTCCAGTGATCGCAAACCTACGACACACGTGTCAAAGGTGACATGCTATGACATTTGGGTGACACACTGGCATTCACCAACACTCGAATTACCAAAGAAACTGCTTTTGCATTTTTTGCTTGTGTGAAGTGCATCAAATGATTTTGTCCAGGAGCCAGTTCAACAGCACTGCTGCAGAGGTAAGGAAGTTATTAACCTCAAAGACTATTTCAGTATGCTTTCTCGATAGAGTCTGTAAAGGGCAGTGCCGACATTATTTTCTCTTCGTGGTTACACTTCTGCAAATGGCAAGTAGTCCGCATTTCTAGGAGTGTGCTGCTCAACTGTCCCTCTTAATCCCTCCTAAAACGTTTAACTTTTTACACTTAAAACTGATAATAATTAGATTTATAGACTAATTTTACCTCAGAAAATGTATATTAATTCAGGTTCATTTTTTTCTGTCAGTGTCCCAAATTAATAGTACTAGTACTTTAAAACTTACTATGTCTCTTATTTCTAGATTTGTCCCTGATTCTGTTGAGATTTATCCCTGATGTACTGAGAGCCATGCTGTTTTATTTGTTTTTATTTTTATTTATTTTTTTTGGTTGGGGGAATGACATAAACAGAGTCAAGTTAGGCATTTTTCAAATTTTTGACATGAAAAACCCAAAACATTTGCCATCACTGCCCAATCAATGGTCTTATACTCTTTGCTATGTGTTGGGGTCTAAACAACAAGCCTTACAGACAGCCAGTCATGAAATAGTA